>NW_023595319.1:135096-154985 GCF_014839805.1 Manduca sexta | reverse complement strand
GCCTGTCTAGACGTAACTTTTATATTTATATATATAAACAAGTATGTTTGTCATTTTCATGTTCTTATATAAAGTCGTTTACAATGCGGTCTAATAAATAAAAAAATAAACAATATGCTGTGGATTTTCCCATTCCAAATTATCGCCTAAAATGTTGAACATCATGTTTTAGAACTTAGGAAAGAAAAATACAATGTACAAATAAAATATGACATCTAGACACTTATTCTTTATTTCAGTAATAAAAAAATATTGAGAATTGACAAAAAAGGTTTTATTCATTTGCTACATTTTGACTTTGGTGGTACAGTTTCATGCAGGGGTAACACACAATGTTACTTTACAAATTTCGCATTCGTATTTTGACCGCTTATCCTGTTTTCTGGTGCTACAAAACCTGCATCGTTTGTACGTAGACAATGATAAAAAATGACTTCCTTTTGCGCCAATCTTATTTCGTCTGGTACCCCAAAACACCTCCTTTTTGTTTTTGTATACCACCGGATTTTGTTTTATGTTTGAGATATGTGCCGATTTCAAACTTCTAGCTAAGCGTAATCTGAAATCACGGTGTATGTTGTTACGATTTGGATTTTTGTATTTGTATAAAATGTAGGCGTTTATAATGCCACTCTCAAACAAGAACCAAAATATCCGAAACCAGGATTTTTTTGACCTACGGCCAATAGAATACGAGCTTCGATAGTGGTCAAAGTGGTCCACACCTCCCATACTCCTTGTATATTCTGCGATTGCAGAGGGACAATACATGTCTTTCTTTTGCCCGTTCTTTTGAGTTCTCTGGATCACTTCCACTTTGGTTGGGTTAACTGCAGTTGTAAGGACAAAAACTTCTTTAGTGTCATGCCATTTGATCACAGCACAAGGGTGACAGAAACGGTATGTGAATTCGCCCGGATCCAATTTATTCTCTTTAGCCAGTCTTCGTTCTTCAGGTGTTTTAGGTTTTGGTGGACACAGCTCTTTAGGAAGGCCTTTGCGATTCATTCGCACTGTCCCTGTTGCTAAAATACCTCTATGATGAAGAGCTTCCATGAGAGCCAAGGAGGAGAAAAAGTTGTCGAAAACCAAATGTGTGTTTCGTGGTAAATTTCCTCCAAGTTTCATTACAACTCTGTAACCTAATCCTTCCTCATTGAGTGTTTGGTCTTTGCCTGTATAAATATCACACTGATATAGATAACCAGTTTTAGAATCACAACGACACCATGCCTTAAAACCTCTTTTGATGGGTTTGGCTGGCATGTACTGCTTCTTACTATCACGCCCTTTAAATTTAATCATACTTTCATCCACTGATTGAGATTCCGAGTTGGTGGCATTTTCTTGATAAGTCCTGTTGAGATAATCTAGTAATGGTCTTACTTTTTGCAATTTGTCGTGGTCTTTGTGATCCCGGGGCAGGTGAGCTGTAATGTCGCAAACATGTAAATTTTCTAAAATTTTTGAATCTCTTGCAGGTCATTGTGCCACTAATCTCTATGTTATTATAAAAGGATCTGCACTCCAATACAGCTCTATATCTGACTGAGGATTTATTCCCATTAAAATGATTATAGCTAGGAATGCTTTTATTTCGTCTACGTGGGTGTCGCTCCAGAATTTACTTTGTTTCAACTTCGCGTATTTATTTGTGTATTCGACGATCATTTCAAAAATCTCATCAGGGAACAAGTTACTAAAATATTCAATGGGAAGACTTTGATAGCTATATGATTTAGTAGGTTCAATTTCCTTGCCGAAATTTAACTCGTCAAAATTTTCAACATCTGTTGTCCATGTTCTATCCCGTGCCTGCAATTCAGCATAAGTTGGAATATTAGCTGGTAAGCCAGAAGATGGTCCGGGCATTGTAATGCAAGGTGCCATTTCTTCGTTAACAGCAGGAGCAAGCATTTCAGGGTGAGTAGGTAAGTCAGGCAATGGTGCAAACATTGGAACACAAGGGGATATTTCTTCATCAACAGCAGGTGCAAACATTTCAGGGTGAGTATGAAAGTCAGGCAATGGTGCAGACAATGGAACATAAGGTGCTATTTCTTCATCAACAGCGGGTGCAAGCACTTCAGGAAAGTCAGGCGATGGTACAGACAGTGCAAAACAAGGTGAAACTTCCTCGTTAGGTGATTCTTCGTAAGACTGACGTGCATCGCCGTCTAATAGTAATAACTGTCGATTAGACATACCTTGAATATCGTTTAACCTTGCGTTCAGTGATTTTGGGACATAATCAGTATAATCATTGTCATGTTCGTCACTTTCGTCCTCCGACGAAAACATCTCATGAAGCGCATTTTCAATTTCATGTCTTTTAATACCTGTATAACAAAAATACACTAAAGTAGGTAAATGCTGACTGACAAATCGATGATGACAAAACACGTTTATCACTACCCACAAGTTATATTTCGATAAAACAAAACCTAATTTCCTCATAATTTGTAGAGTGAATAAATAAAAAACCCGCGGCAAAAGTTAGCACAAAATAAAGATTATAATTCACCAGGCAATGGGCATATAATTCCACAATGTGCACCTCCTTCACAGGCTAAGGTTATATGGTTCCCCACATTTTCATTTCGTTATATCATGATATTTTCAAGTGCTTACGTATAATTTATGCACATATCACTAGAAAAACTCAAATTCTACAGCATATAAAAATTGTACGACTTACCTTTCTCCGATCCGCCATTACGATTAAAATTCACCGCACTTTCCACAGAAACAACAGTTGAGCGGACGACCAAAGAAAAAATGGCCGTAAAAGTGACATTTGCGTTTCGATTCAAGCAAATTTTGTTATGTGACCATAGATAATATTTCTATTTTTGTGTTTTTGACAGATTGCGGTAAATAATTTACCAAAACCTGGGAAAAACATACTAAAATCGATGTGGGGGACCTCAACCCATAGCCTGGTTAAGGGTTAAAATTCTGTCCCATTATCAAACCTTATAACTTTGATACTGGCATTCTTCTGCTTCTCAACCATTGACTTGAATTCTTTAAAACTGTTGAATACTTCATTCTTAGTTTTTAAAAAATACACAAATGACATACGGCTGTTGTCTACAAATAGCACGAAGTATCTTGGACATCCCAATTAATTTTGTCTCCATTGGACCGCAGACGTCAGCATGCACTACGTCCAACACACATACACTTCTATTTCTACTATTTGGAAAAGGTTACCTCGATTGCTTTCCTTCACAACATAATGTGCAATTGAGTTTAGTAATATCGTCTCTTTCTTTGTACTCGAGCCCTTTCAGAGCGGCATTTTTCATAATATTTAAGTCTCGGCTATTTATATGGCCTAATCTTCTATGCCACACCATAACTGAAATTGTTATTTCTGATTTCTTATGGATCTAATATTCTTGTTGAAAATTACCTTAAATTTGTAGTAAGGTTACGTATGCACAAAACAATATTAATTAACTTTTATGTTGTCTGAATCTCCGACATATGTACTTATTTGTAGATTTCCAAAACATGAAACGGGCACACTTTCTTTGTTTGCCTCTACAATATCTCATGTTTCGGTGTTGTACGACATATTCATCAATAATGTTTGTTTTTTGGAAGTAAATAAAAAAAAAAAAATTAAACGAGTGTTTGCGTTCGAAACCACGTACCAGTCTTGATCGGTGAATTCACCGGTTAAAAACATTAAACTAAATGCATTTACTTGATTTTTGTTTTGATTATCAAAATGCCAACATTGATTTTTGTAATGTCGTGTTCTTTTACATTTATAGCATTTTTTCGCTTGCCGCGAAGATTTGAATATTCCGAGTTCCAACAAATATTTATTCGCTAGACCAGGTACAGAAAAACCTTTTGATGGAAGTAAATGTCTAGATAAAATAAAAAAGCAATGCAGTTTGAAACGGCCTGAAATGTTGACTTCTACTGGCATGAGACATCATGTAGCAACTATGTCACAAATGCAAAACAAAATTACCAATACACTGAACACTTAGCAGGATTTTTAGGACATGATGTAGCAGTTCATGCAAAAATTATTGACTGCCCATGCAGGTCTTACAAAAAGCTGTTGTAGGGACACAACTTCTTGAATATGAAAACACACCTACCGAAAGAAAACCAAACGAGACCGAAATTAAATTACTTCGCATTCAGATCTTTTTATGGACAAACAAGATAACAACGATAAGACATCAAAAATGCTACCTGATAGAGAAATACGTAGAGGTTTACCTGTAAATCCTGAAACGAAAAAATAAATTTAGCCTCGTGTTTTTTTGAAAATAAATCGGAATCAACTTCTGAAGAAGAATGTGAAATATATGTGGATAGAGTGAAGATTTAGCTCGAAAAAACTACGAAAATTCACAAACCAACTCAAATTGTGAATATACGCAGTACCTCAACAAAATGTGTAAATAATGATATTGTAATATTTAGTGATGACATTGGGAGAGGACTGGGACAGTTATTAACCCTTTCAGGACCATGGGAAATATTTTTCCCCAAGAATATGTTAGTATTTACGCCCAATTTTTAATGGCAATTTTATGTTTTATGACAATAATTGAGTATTTATCGAACGGTCTCTTTTATTTTTTCTAATCTGGCAACACTAACTATCTCAAATATCAAAATATTAGCGCGCCAATAGCAAAATAATCGCGGACTGGAATTGAAAATTGAATTATTAATTTGCCACTATAATAAAATATAATAAAGTATTTTGCTGCTTATTTTACATTATTTGGTAAGTAATTTATTGTGTTATTATAAATATTTTATGCAATAATTACTTTATTTACTAATTTACGATGAAATACTAAAAGGGAACTATTTTTCCCAGTGGACGTGAATAGAAACTTTTTAATAGTTTTAGTGATATTCGTTTTTATTATTATAAATACTTTATATCTAAGTAAATTATCATTTTATTTTAAGAAATGGCAAGAAGAGGTTGCATTGAATTTTATGTTCGTGAAGATGAGATATTGCAGTTGCTAATGGCCGACAACAGTGACTGCGAGGACAATCTACATCTCGACGAGGAAGAGCAGTAGTTGATGGCTGACAATATTGAAAATGGCATAGATGAAATCCAAATAGAAAACTTTTTCAACTCTCCCAGTTTGCAATATAAATTGATGTTGCAGAACATAAAAGCTTGTGGCACTGTTCGAAACAACAGAAAGCAGGATCAGTGGACAAAATAAATGGTATATGCCCTGAAGTTGTTATGCAATACAACAAGAATATGGGCGGAGTGGATCTTATGGATCAGCGTAAAGTTACCTATGAAGTTGACCGAAAGGCTAAAATAAAGTATTATCTGCGTTTATTTTTCGATATAACTGATATCACAATGAATAACGCATATATCATTTACGTAAAGCTGCACGGTTCTGGAAGAGTCGAGGGCCCATTATTGAGTAGCCTCGAATTTCGCCAAAATATAAATCGGAACCTAATAAACACCTTTACATGTAGACAGCGTTCCAGACCTAGTATAGTTGCGATAGGAAAGACAAGAATTGGTGTGAAACGCAATTTACCGGCTCATAATATGGAAAAAACTCCAAAAATGAAAAGATGTGTAAATTGCGCAAAAAAGCGCATTGAAAATCGCACGCATAACATGTGTTATGTGCCAAGTACATTTATGCTTTACGAGCAATAAGAATTGTTTCCAAGAATACCATGCCTGAGATACATTTCTACTATAACCTTTTGTTTTCGTTTGATTTTTCTCAAGATAACATAATACTTCATACAATTATACATTATTGGTTTTAAAATTCTGTTTTATTTTTTTTATATAGCAATAATAACATTCAATGTGAGTATGATTTCTGCTAAATCATATTTCCCTTTGTGGACCATTGGGAAACATTTATCCCTTTAATTTATAAAAAAACCATAACAATATCTGCGGTGTTTGTACATTATATATCTCTCGTGTGTTATAATGAACTATAAAAAACAGCTAAATACTTAGTTTTATTATTGGCTACCTTATGGTCCTTTAAGGGTTAAACAAAAAAATGAAACGAATGGGTGGAGTGGATGATCTTGATTAATCTATTTCATTATACAGAGTTGCTATTCACGGAAAAAAATGGTGGTGGGTCATGTTTACTTACATGGTGCACACGGCCATAGCGAATGCCTGGCGTTAGCACATTCTGAGCCGCGATGACAATATGTATCAGTTGTTGTTTAGGCATAACCTTGCCAGATACTATTTACGACACAATACTAGAACCTAAATTCAGCCCTCCTCATCCACGGTACGAGGACTGGCGCAGTGGCTCGGGGCACTACCCTCGAAAAATTGAGAAGCAATTGCGGTATGTAGTTTGCCATGCAAGAATGCGTTGGCAATACAAAACGTGTTTGAAAACACTATGTTTGTTTGTTTGGTGCGTCATAATTCTAAGGTCATTATTTTATAAATTTAATTTCGCATTTCCGGCCACATTATTCAAAATAGTATCTATTTATTAAATTTAGTGACACGAAACGTACACTTCCTTTCCGCATCCCTTTCCCACACCTACCTTTACAGCGAGCGAGCGCGCTGCGCCGGGAAATGGTTCCGCCTGCGTTCGCGCACCGTCCGGGGCGCTGAAACATTCTTGTTCCCGCACCGCAAAAGAAATGGATACGATGACGTCGCCCGCATAATTTATTTAAACTTATCGGTCTTTGATGCTTGTTTAATAATAGTAGTGTGAAGTTTAGTTTACGTGGTCGCCGCAAGCATACAGACGAAGCAGCCAGCATCATACCAGCCGAACTGCCGCTACAGACGCCATAAGTTACTGTGCTTCCATTATGTTTGAGCTGCCTTTATATTCATTTTTTTCCCACAGGCAGCTCTAGTCCCATATTTAGTGCGGTGTGTGTCTTGTCAAGATATATTCTTTGCCCCGCAAATGCAGTCCACTAATTGAATTAACAACAAGCGCATCCACTGTGTATAAAAAGAGAGTGTTTCGAAAATGATCACCGGCTATGTCATAGAAAAACAATCGATGTATGGAAAACACCATTTTTTTTTATATATATATCGATATTAATTATTTATAATTTTGTTGATGATTAAAAAATTCAAAAAATTTATGACGAATGCAGACAATTCAAACTTGAAAAAATGTGTTAGTGATTTAGTAGAATCTGTTGACAGTAATGCGGACCCAATTCTAATTGTTGATACGTTTTGGGGTATCGTAGGTAAAACCCGAAATCAACCAATGACAACTCTTAAACGGAAATTGCAAAAGTCAGAAATTTTAACTAGTACACATGTCAAAGAAAAGCAGAAGCTAACATTTGAAAAAAAAAAATAAAGTTAAGAATATAACTAAAAAACTAAATGTAGAATCAAAAATGGGTCTTAAAAAGATTGCTAAAAAATTCGTTCAAAAGGGTAAACAATTAAAGAAAATTAAGGAATTCGATGATATTGCGTGTTTTTTATTTTTTGATACTAATTGGTTCAATTTTAAACTTTAAATGATTATAACGGGCCACAAGGGTGTTGTCGCAAAGTTTCTTTAATTTCTCGAGATCACGTGGCGCGGAGTGGCTAATGCTATGTTGCTAACCGCGTCGCATCGTGGAAATTTAGTCGCCATGGAGCCGTAGACGGAAGCGCAACGTGCATTTTGTGTCCAAGCGTATTATGAAAGTATGTATTATTAAGCGAGTTAAGTGTATCGATTAAGCAAAATCCATAACAGTCAACCCGTAAGAGAAGTCAAGCTTTAGACATCAAAAGAACGACTTTACGACGAATTTTGAAGCGAGATTTGCATTTAAAGGCTTATAAGATTCAGGTAGTCAAACAATTGAAACCACATGATGCCAATACCCGACTTAACTTTGTCAATATGATGCTCGACCGGTTTGACAATTTTAATCATGTGATGTTCAGCGATGAGGCGAATTTTCACCTTAATGGCCACGTGAACAAACAAAATTTTCGGTTCTGGTCCGAGACCAACCCCCGGCACTTGCATGAACGTCCACTCCGCAGCCCTAAACTCGTGTGGGCTGCAATAACGTCGATCGATATTGTTGGGCTATACTTTTTTGAACGAAAGGGAGCGAGCGATGTCGGTTAGAGCCAACAATTATTGTGATATGATAAAATAGTTCTTGGTACCAGCTTTGCAAGAATTTCAAGGCAATTTTTTTTATTTCTAATTGAACCCAAATCGTCATTCAAAAATTAATAAAAAAAATCCACCACTTTTGAAAATAAGGTTTGTTTCCATCAATTTAAATATTTTGTGACTTTATGACATCAACTGCCATAAAATTAAGTAAAATAAATAAACCGCCATTTATGCACACCTTTTTCCTATTATTAAATTAGCCAAACAAATATGTCCGGAATTATCAGTTATTCACTTTTTTTCGGATGGCTCGACCAGCCAATATCGACAAAAAAAAAAATTCTTGCTCAACTTCTTTACTTCAAAACTTGAACCGTTCTCATACGAGTAAGGTCTTTTTTAGGAAGTGGGCAAGGAAAGAAATAGAGTAGCCGATGGCATTTCGGGAGCCCCAAAAAGAGCATTAGATAGACGTGTTTACTATGGACACGATTGTCAATGTCATTAATGCATTAAACAATTTAAAAGCGTGCATGAAGTCAGTAATGATGTTTTTCATAAACAAATCTGATACTGACAATATGAAAACTCTAGTGCCAAACAACTTAAAGGCAATTGTAGGAACTATGCAAATACATCAAATAATCCAAGACAAATTTGTCAAACATCTCCATTGGCGTAATTTCCATGAGGATTAGTTTGAACATGGGTTATTAAGCTTAAAGTCCAGGCGCACAGTGCGTGACCTAATGTTTTTATATAAAATCATTAGGAACCAAGTCGACTCCCCCTACCTTCTTAGTAAGATATGTATTTGTTGCCCTCGTCTATGTGCACGTAAAATATCCTTGTTTTATATTGGCGCTACAAAGACAAACTATGGCAAAAATGTATTTATTAAAAGAACTTGTCGATTGTATAATAGTATAACTGTAAATTCTAATTGCGTTGACATTTTTCACCTTTCTCCATCTCAGTACAAGAAAAAAATTCTATTGTCTGCCAAATAATTATATTATAATAATAAGGTTTTAAAAAATGTTGTCTAGGTGTTGGTGCGTACTTATTTTGCACCACCGCTTACGTAACATATTTTTGTAATCTGTGGAAACTGTTGTGGATTATGTATTTATATTTGTTCCTCTTATTATATAAGTTAAATTGTACTCTGTTGTTTCCCAAATAAACTAAAACTAAAAAAAAATAAAATAATATTAAAAGTGCAAAACAAAATTCTTCACCGACAGTTAGTTATTTTTGTAAGCAAGGACAGTGTTCCTGCTTCAATCCAATAAAACATTGCTTTCTGGAAAAACGAATGTTGGGTTCAATGGTGTCCTTTAAATGATCCACATATTTTCAAAACAGAGTACGTTGATGTTCTTGTTCTTGCTAATGCATAGAAAAATAATATTCTTTTTATTTTTATTGCTTTCAATGACGAGACAAGCTTGCCCTTCGCTTTATGGTAAGCGATACGACCGCCCATAAACAGTAGATACACCATCCAATACCTTGAAGTACAAAGTATTCCAATGCACTCGCCATCATGATACATGAGTCACTAAATTCTAGTTTTAACTAGAAATTATTTATTTTTTTAATACAAAACGCTCACTTGTTATTTAACTGGCGCAGTCGGGTCGGGTTAGTTCGCGAAGACATGGAAGACACAATATTGGTCACCATAATTACGTCGCGGAAGAACTTAACCAGAACAAATAAATTTGTCAATTAACGCACGACGCAAGCTTTTAAACTAAGAAAGATTCGAGCATCGTGTAGAGAAGCCTAATGTGAATAGACTTTTTTAAAGTAAATGGACTAAAAATTGCCAATTTAAAACTTTAGTCAACATTGTTGAACTATTACTTATTAGGAATCTTTAGTCAACATTGTTGAACTATTACTTATTAGCGCCGACGATTTGGACAAGAATTGCCATTTCTCAATGTTTGATTGCTTTAAGGAATTTGATTTATAAAAATGATTTTTACCTTTGTGTTTTATACTAAAGGGAAACACAATTACCCTAAGAGTTTCATAGGATATTTCCTAAAGTGTTTATAAAACTTGGAACAGTTTAATTACTTGTAACAAAATAAGTCAAATACAGCTAATCCCTAAAGATTTTTTATGTATTTATCTTAAAATATGATGGAGATGATAAATATTTAATTTATTCATAAAAAATCCGAGTGTGTTCTCGATAATCTCAAGGGAAATAATAACCCTGTACAGCAAACGTATGCTTTCCACAGCATTACTAGCAGACTAATACGTAAAGCTGCTATATTATATAGCGAAAGAAATATAGATAATTGGATAACTTGATGGAATTATTACATTTCGGTGATCCTAGATCCGGAGCTTGAGAGTATTAAAATTAAACCGCAAGAGTCACAAAGAATTGTCATCGTATTCAAAATGTACGAAGTTGGTCACCATAATTACGCAAAGGTTACTTTATTAGCTGCTAAGGGTTTCAAAGCAGCTAAGATGATTATTTACAATAATACAGCCTTCGAAACATTTTATACAATTTAAGTGATGACATAATTAATTTTAAAAGGCTAAATAAAGTCCTTGAGGAGACGTTAGAGATTGTAGCCGAGTAGGGAATATAACCTTATATACTACATAATAAGGTGACACGCGTAATGTCATGTAGCTGTCATGTTTGCCGGCAAACATGCAGATGCTTTCAGAATCGATTAAAAAGTAGGAAGGGAATCAAACAGCCCGCTACTAATGTCAATAATGCCCAACAAAATATAACTCAAAATAATTTTAAAGGAAATTTTATGCCCAACAACAATCATCATGGCACAAAGACCGCACTTCATGCCGGTACCATAAAATTCGCCTCAAACGGTAAACAGTTATAATCAGTCCGGATTCTTAAAAAGAACTCCTAACCAACAGTTTTAATTTGGTGTTCCTCATGCTCAGTAGACCAATGATGTCTCGATGAGAACAGTTAGGAACAACCACATGAGGGATGATAGGGAAATTCAGTGGAGGCACAAAGAGAAATTCCGCCCCCAAAAATTTTGATAAGAGTCTCAAGAGACAAATCGAGATAATAAATACTAATTATAATAGTATATTAAGGTTACCACATATTTGGTTACCAGAGATCGATGCTATATTGATGATCGATACAGGAAGTTCGCGATCATTTTTAAGCCCAAATAAAGCATGGGATTATTTTAGTAAATATGTCAATCCTGAAACATTTTAGGTCATAAGTACCCATGGCAGTAGTGAACACAAAGAAGTGGCCGAGATACCACTTATGAAAATATTCAAATCCGATGTAGCACACACATTTTATATCTACGATATGGATAATAAATATGTTGGTCTTATAGGTTCAGATTTATTAAGATATCTTGAAGCCAAAATAGAAATAAGTTATTTGTCACTAAAAGTGCAAAGATACCAATAATACATGAGCCTTGTAGGGACTACATATAATATGATTTATAACATTGAATATATGGATGTAGATCCAACGGCCGAGGAAATCCTCGAAAGTAACCTTCCAATTTTAAGGTTAGAACATTTAAACAATAAAGAAAAATCACAAATAAGTAATCTTTGTTTCGAATACAAGGACATATTTTACAATGACCATATACCATATACCATATACCATTGCCATTCACAAGTCAAGTAAAACATATGATAAAACAATAAATGATGAACCAATCTTCATAAGAGTGCAGAGACACGAGTACAAAGAAAACCAGACAATAGAAAACCAAGTGACGAAACTGCTGGACAGTAACGAGATCAAAGAATCCTACTCAACTTGAAGTGCTCCGGTACATTTAGTTCCAAAGAAGCCAGACACTTCAGGCGAACAGAAGTTTAGAATGGTCATTGACTACAGAATGAAAAAAAAATCGATAAGTACCCTTTTACTGACTGACGTTTTGCAATTATTTACAAGAGATAAGATGTTTAAATCATTCATATGATAGCTCATTTTATCTAGTTTCAAAATATCTCTTTAGTATCTATGATACTATAATAGCCTACAGAAAAAAAAAATTGACTATTTTATTTGCTTAATTATTCAATGACTGTCTGTTTACCCTATTTGTGATTATTAAGTGTTTTTGAGTTGTTTTAAACATTTAAATATAAATAAGATGAAACGATTCCTTATAATAGTTTCAAGTGTGTGAAAGTTTGATAATCACGAACAAAGTAAATTTGTTAGGTTATGATGAAAAACAACAACTTTAAACAAGCTGGCGAGAGGCGCGAAATTGGCGTGATGGATGCTCCAATACGAACAAGTATTACCTAAGTTGTATCGTTGGTTTTGCACATTTTTCTCGAATGAGACAGGTGTCTGAGACACTTTTGGGGCAATAAAGATGCGCCACCGTTAAAGAGAAATCAATCGAAAGGTCAAAGAATTATTATTGTTCATGCTGGTTCAGAACAAGGTTTTGTGCCTAATGCACTATTGACGTACAAAGCAAGTAGTGTTTCTGATGATTACCACTCTAACATGAACGCGGAAAATATGAAAAGTGGCTAAAGGAACGTCTGGTACCAAACCTACCACCAAACTCTGTGGTTGTACTTGATAATGCGTCATACCACAATATTCAAAATGACAGAGCTCCAAATTCTAATTATGATTTCTATGCAAAAGGGGCTTCTAGGTCAGGCTGATCCACTCATTTCAAAGTTTTCCCTTCAAATCTTTTCACAGTTGCTAAACCACAACTTTTCGAAAAATGGAATCATATCTGTCTTAGGTCTAAAACTGTTAAGAGCAAACATTTTGGTTATATATACAATCAGAAGTCATGGTTTTTCAAGTATTACGCGTAATGCCAGTAGGTGGGTCACTTCCACCATTATTCGACTTCGTTTGGGTCATGTTTGTTCCCCCGTTTTCCTGGCTAAAATAAGGATTAGAGATCATTCGTTGTGAGAATATGCGTTGGGGGATGGTACTATTGACCATATCTTTTTTAATTGCCCAAAATTATGTTTCCTTCCCAAAATTATGTCCTTATATTCCACGCCCCACAAACTCTAACTGCTTGCTTTCTCGTGTTCATTCCCCATTTATTGAAATTTTATCAAAATGAATACTTATTAATAATATTAAACTATAGTATTCAATATATTCCTTCCTTCCTCCTTCCTTCCCTCATGGTCCTTCTTTTTTCTTCTCTCACTGTCTCTCTTTGTAATGTTGGTTAATGGTATTCGTTCATTCTTATACATGTTGTTATTCTTCTGTGAAGAGCGCCTGGCCCTAGCACATCGACCGCCACTGCCCCTAATTCATGGTTGGCCGGTGAGCAGGTCTGGCAGGTGGTCCAGCGGAAGAAAACACCCTCCGACAAGCGGAAAAAAAATGAACACACAGAGGAGAGGAAAAAACGCTGGAATCAACAAAACGCCGGCAGGAAGCATACCCCCGCCGCAAGGCAGGGTGACGCCAAAAAGCCGCTTCGACACCCACTACTGTAGTAGGCGCAAGGCAACCGAATCGTCAGGGAGACAACCAAAGCGAGAGGGGGCCAAGCAACGAACAAGCAGCCCAAACTAGCGGGTCCGCGGAGGTGAAAACCAATGCGCACCGCAAACCCAGACAAAGACGAGGTGGCAGGGGCCAGGGAAATGTGTTGCCCGCAACTCAGCAGGGGCGACGTTAAAGTACCTAAGCGCCCCCGCCCCGATGACACACAATCACCACAAGCTCAGGTAAAAACAAAAAGCGTCCATCAGCGTCGTCTCGGCGAGGGAGCCGCCACATACGCTGACAAGGTGGTCTTGAACGACCTCTTTGTGGCGGTGATGGCGGAACCCTTCACCGACCTATCACCAACGCACGTGGACGCCATCACGAGCACTCTGGAGTCCTGCATCATAGGTCTAGCGGATGGTCTGAGTGGGTCGAACAACATCCCGTAAAACACAATGATGCTAATATCCTGCTTGCAAAGGAAAAACATTCTTGTGACAAATGTGGTGTAGAACTTTGTCTAAATAAATATAATAATTGTTTTAGATCTTTTCATCAATAAAAAAATAACAATTTTATTACATTAGTTCTATAATTTTGTTTATTATAAATTACAATATATAAAAAAGTAAAATATATAATAGTTATTTCTTTTTATGTAAAATAATAAGTTACTAATAGAAAAAAAATCTAATTGGAAACTATATCCAAAACAATTCAATTGTACTGGTATGTATGATACCAAAAAGTACAGTTAAGGCTCAGTGTACCGTATGTGGAACTGAAATAAAAAGTTAATTTTTCCTAAAATATGGTTTTATTTTTATAAATGTTCCTATCACGATCACTAATTACAACCTATATATTTTTTTCATGCTCTAAAAAAAATTGAACCTTGTAGGGATAAAAATCACATCTTTATATATGCATGTTATGTCTGATATTAATTTTTATATTTATTATATCAGATCTTTGCAAACCCTGCTTGCAATTCTATTTTAGTCACAACTCATAAATGAAAATCAGTATATTAAATAATACCGAATACATATTGTACCAAGACAAAAAGTAGTTAATATCGGTTAAACATAATTTAAATATTAGCCGGCCTTTAGTAACTTCAAAATTAAAGGCATTAGAAGCAGATAAAAGCAGTGATTTATCATTTGTACTTGGAGAAAAAAAACAATATCTACCGATACCAAAAGGTAAGGAGGGTCAACTTCCCAATGAATACCAACATTAACACTCAGCAACAAATGAAATGGTGTTCCAATGATTTAATGAAGGGACGTTACTTACACCAAAGTAATTCTTAGGAATCACACATAAAAATTAAAGTTATGTGATACACTGAACTTACATAGGGCACATTATATTTTAGGGTTATAATACAAAGGGCAGTTATAATGACTGTTCCAAAGAAACGAATAAAGTACATAGTTAAAACCTAAGTGTGGACCAAAGTACTTTTAAGAATACTAATAAGTTGACGAGACATGTGACAAGGAACGAAAGCACATACAATTACTTACGCCAAATATATAGGCATTTCAGATTCAGTTATTACAAAACTTACATATTGGTAGATTATTAATTTAGCTCCAAGATATGTCGACACAAACAAAAACATTCTCAGACTAAACACCATCTAGGTATATTAACTTTCCATGGGGACAGTGGTTCGTTGTTGATTCAAAGGTTATCTAAGCTAATCTGTTATCTGTTATCTGATAGATTTTCCTTTCAACTTGGTGGCTGATTGTCTTTAACACCGGTACAATTTAGCACCCACATTTTCTTTGAAGTATCAGAAAAGACACGACAAGCGGCAATAAGACAAACTAAACACATTTTAAATATTTCAAAGGCAATTCAATACTCGTACTGCAATTTGGAATTTGAAAAACAATATTAAACGTATGGAACAGGTAAGAACGAAATGTAAATCAGCCGAAGGCGTACCAAAAACTTGTTAGGTATCACAACCAGATTACCAGAATCACAACAAACTTTTTGCAATAAATAAACTTCAAAGTACCTATTTCAAGAACGTACTATGTCGCTACCTTTTTAAGTAATTTATTGCGGCTCTGGAATAAAGTCCATTGAGCCCGTCTTCCATTCTAACCAGTGTTGCCAACTTTACTTTTAGAGATTTTTCCTTAGAAAATCATATTTAACCGAAGACATAATATTTAGTATAGTTAGATTTAACCAAGAATTTTAGATTAGATAAAAAAAATTGTACGGTCACGGGGCGGACTGAAGTATTGGATTTGACGTCTAAAATATACGCTGGACAGGATTTACTTCAGAACAATGCTTGTCATTGTCCGGCGGCTCTGCGATGCGTCGTCAATTCATTACCGGCCCACGCCACACGAGCACATTCATCATCCGAGCTCCGTCAACATACCGCTCACATTTCAATAAATATGAGTCGTCAATTAGGAGTGTTCAATAATTTAACTCGCTCTGAACCTATGAAGAAAAGTTGTTATAAACCTAGCTTCCCGAAGAGAGGGCCGATTACATTTTTTTTTTAAATAACTAACTGTTACGTGATCGCTCCAAAATTCCACGTACTACGGCGTGGAACAAACGAAATCAAACCGAGTACTTCTCCGACGTGGAAGGAGAAGCAATGACGACGCCAAGATCAACGGCGCAGCGCCGCATGTCCGCAACTGAAGGTTCGGCGTGCATCACTGTGAACGCCGGAGGAAAATTTTTAACGCCTGATTGCGAAAGTTCTAAATGCTCATCCGCCATCTTGTTCGCCCGCGCGTGTTTCACCCGCGCCGGCCACAACTACATCCTCTGTTCAACCTGCACCAGGCAACTTCGCTACGAGTAAGGTTCACTACAGCGGGGCATCGAAATTGATCGATGATTTTATTGATGCAGTGGTAGCGTTCAAAGACTGCCAACGTTAGCGACACTAATGCTCTACGTGGGCTATCCATGCTGCTTACTCACCATGCAGTCACGTGGTGGCAAGGAGTAAACAGACCATCACCAAATGGGATAGCGCACTTCAAAGCTTACGCACCGCTTTTGGATAGTCTACCGCCACATCGTATATATGTGGAACTCATTTCCAACCCATACACGAGGGCTTCACGAGAAACAGAGATTTTATGGTTAAAGCGCTCGTCCATTTAGTCTACCCAGCAGGAACCTTCCTGGAAAAGTCCAGTTGGATATGATCTACGGACTCCTAATTATAGCATACGAAAACGACTTCGAAGAGAAGAGTTCTCTAATTCCAATGAGCTTCCTTCGCAAAGTTGGAAGTGAGCGCCGCGCCATCATTTCAAGGCCGCTGTTACGCGCGCCCGCGCGAATCGCCGACGCCTACGACGACCGCGACGATGCGACCATCAACGCAACGAGCTTCTTACAACCGTCAGTCTTCAACAAAAGAGGGTTCTTCGCGTCAACATATACCGAGCATCGACTCCAAAGTTACTTCGATTAGGAAAGCGTCATATTGTGTTTATTGTAAAATTTATGGACATACACATCAACAGTGTCGTAAATTATTGCAAAATGTAGATCGTGCTCGTGTTATTAACATAAACAATAAGAATAATAAATATAAATATAAATAGTACTATAAATCATAAAAGAAAACATTGTGGATAAAATGACAATGTCAAAATTATTGTGTATTCAGTATTGTGTTTTAAAAACATCGTGGGATGACGACAAATAAAGCCGGAAGAAACATAACATGCGCACGACTAAGATCACCCAGCTCGTCGAGCTCCGCGTAGTGGGCGTCAGCTTCGGAAGTATTCGAAATGACGCCGGATATCGACGTGTTGAGCCAGCGCGACGAGCTGCAGTCGTCCTCGCCGCCACCAACCTGTGCGAAGAAGACAACCCCCTCCAGTGATGGGCTAGGGACCTGCGGGGCCTTGTGCCACGACTACGGTCTCCGCTACCGGTGGAATAGTGCGCCGCATGAAATGGACTCAAAAATAAAGAATAATAATATACCATGCTATGGACGCGGCGAGAGCAGAGTGATGCGTCCTAATTGTTCTAAATGTAATTAAAATTTTAGCGCGATTTATTTTATTCCAAAGTCGAGCTCGAAACCGTGAAAATAACCGATCACTCCTGTAATGGCTGCTGGTATGGCGTCCGCGTACGAAGTAATTTTGATATTATAGTTTGTACTTTAGGGCTATTTTGTTTTTTTGGAGTTATAACCCAGATTTGATGTATAAATAAAATTATAAGAAATTGTATTATATGGAAGACGGGCTCAATGGACTTTTTGCCAGAGCCGTAATGAGTAAATTAAAAAAAAATATAATGAACAATATTATGGCTTTCGACAACCACTAAAAACATAGTATCTATTCGAAGAATTATGAAAAGAATCAAAAAATGATGACAACACATTTAATCTACAACCAACATAAACTGTGTGTATTGCATTCTCTTGTCAAATTTTACCAGAAAGTGTTGACCTCAATGGTTGGCGTTTTGAGGTTACACCATAGGCATGGTTCATACTTGCAAAATCGCGAACCAGGGCTTACAAGTACGTCCGCCTTAAGATACCAGCGCCAAAAACCAGGGTTCGAAATACTTTCAAGTATTTTCTGCATAATAAATTATTGCGTTTAGTAATAAAGTACTTCTAAAACTTGGTATCTCGAAATACCAAGTA
The DNA here is from genome assembly GCF_014839805.1 of Manduca sexta. Classification (NCBI taxonomy): domain Eukaryota; kingdom Metazoa; phylum Arthropoda; class Insecta; order Lepidoptera; family Sphingidae; genus Manduca; species Manduca sexta. Next base: position 136,657 of record NW_023595319.1, on the reverse strand, counting down.
TTTTCTTACGGCATAGAAAATTGATCCGAATTTCAATATATGTAAAGAGCATAATCGCCGATCGCGTTTACAAACATAAAGTATTTTTAGCACTTGATTGTCGAAATACTTAAAGTATTATCTTTCAAAATAAAGAGCACAATCGCGGTTACAAATAAAATACTTCTAATACTTGCATAGGAAATTGTTCACTGGATGCATGAGAATAAGAACTATAATTGCATTTGAGCACAACGGGCTGAACGCGGACACAGCGCGGCGGGCGGCGGCGACTCGTTCATGTCACGAGGAGAAGCCGAGTAAAATACTTTCAAGTCTTGCGAGTCGGCACCTGGTCGGCGTACTTGCAAGTAAATACCTGGTGTAAAACCTGGTCGCGTAAATACGCACCATCCCTATTACACCATACATTCCTCCAGTTAAACAGTGTCTACGCTGTCTCCGGTACGGCCACTTAGCAAAATTTTGTAAAATTCCGAAAAATGTTCCATTTGTGCTGGCAATCACAATTATAAAATTGCACAATAGCTCCAACTAATGCCTGCTATATACATTGCAAAGGGAGTCATATTGCTATTTCCCTAGAATGCCCTGTAAGACAAGATAAAATTAAACAAAACAAAGAAAAGTTAATTAAAAGATCATTTGTGGATGTTGTCAATGAAAAATCATTTCCTTCACTGGCAAGAAAAAAAGTCCTAATGAATTATTTATATCACTTTTAGATTCTGATCACTTTTTGAAAGTACTAGTTGATTCAGTTATAAAAATTATCACTATGAAACTAGCATTTGTAGTAAAACTATTAAAGATTTTCTTATCCAAAACATACAACAAGAACAAAATTATGAAATGGTGAGATTAGACAGTGGTAACGATCATAATGGCGTTGCTATTTTAGTACACAAAATCCTTAATTTTAAAAAACTAGACACTTTTAGCGATGATTGTATTCAAAATATCGCATTTCATTTATATTATGGTAATAATAAGGAACTGACCATAGTATCTCTCTACAGGCCCAAATTATGCTCTCCGCCTTTCTCTAAAATTAATTTAATAATCTAATCCAAAGTTTACCTGAGCCCTTGCTTATTGCTGGCGACTTTAATGCCTTGCACCATAGTTGGAGCTGCATGACTTCTGATACTCGTGGATCTGATGTTTTAGAATGTATAGATGATAATTTGTTGGTAATTCTGAATGATGGTTAGATGACAACAGTAGGTTCTCATAAATGGCGACAAAATGCTCTTGACCTTACAATAGTTTCTTCTGATGTTGCAGTTTATTGTGATGGTCCGTGCATGATGAGCCTCTAGGAAGCTATCATTTACCTGTATTAACGAAAGTTTTTGTTAGAAATTTTTCTGGTGACAAACAAATTTTATTGCCTGATAGTAAACAATATCCTCAACAACATAACTATCGTAAAATTAATTGGAATACATTTAGAATGATTGCTACGGCGCAAGTCCTGCGACGCGCGCGGCCGCGTAGACTGTGTGATTTTGCTGCCTCAACCGTAAAAGTTTACGTCTGGCAACACCAAAAAGGCCTA
>NW_023595319.1:0-134596 GCF_014839805.1 Manduca sexta | reverse complement strand
TGATGTCTCGATGAGAACTGTTAGGAACAACCACATGAGGGATGATAGGGTAAATAGGTCAGTGGAGGCACAAGAGAAATTCCGCCCCAAAATTTTATAAGAGTCTCAAGAGACAAATCGAGATAATAAATACTAATTATAATAGTATATTAAGGTTACCACATATTTGGTTACCAGAGATCGATGCTATATTTATGATCGATACAGGAAGTTCGCGATCATTTTTAAGCCCAAATAAAGCATGGGATTATTTTAGTAAATATGTCAATCCTGAAACATTTTAGGTCATAAGTACCCATGGCAGTAGTGAACACAAAGAAGTGGCCGAGATACCACTTATGAAAATATTCAAATCCGATGTAGCACACACATTTTATATCTACGATATGGATAATAAATATGTTGGTCTTATAGGTTCAGATTTATTAAGATATCTTGAAGCCAAAATAGAAATAAGTTATTTGTCACTAAAAGTGCAAAGATACCAATAATACATGAGCCTTGTAGGGACTACATATAATATGATTTATAACATTGAATATAAGGATGTAGATCCAACGGCCGAGAAATCCTCGAAAGTAACCTTCCAATTTTAAGGTTAGAACATTTTAAACAATAAAGAAAAATCACAAATAAGTAATCTTTGTTTCGAATACAAGGACATATTTTACAATGACCATATACCATATACCATATACCATTGCCATTCACAAGTCAAGTAAAACATATGATAAAACAATAAATGATGAACCAATCTTCATAAGAGTGCAGAGACACGAGTACAAAAGAAAACCAGACAATAGAAAACCAAGTGACGAAACTGCTGGACAGTAACGAGATCAAAGAATCCTACTCAACTTGAAGTGCTCCGGTACATTTTAGTTCCAAGAAGCCAGACACTTCAGGCGAACAGAAGTTTAGAATGGTCATTGACTACAGAATGAAAAAATCGATAAGTACCCTTTTACTGACTGACGTTTTGCAATTATCCACAAGAGATAAGATGTTTAAATCATTCATATGATAGCTCATTTTATCTAGTTTCAAAATATCTCTTTAGTATCTATGATACTATAATAGCCTACAGAAAAAAAAAATTGACTATTTTATTTGCTTAATTATTCAATGACTGTCTGTTTACCCTATTTGTGATTATTAAGTGTTTTTGAGTTGTTTTAAACATTTAAATATAAATAAGATGAAACGATTCCTTATAATAGTTTCAAGTGTGTGAAAGTTTGATAATCACGAACAAAGTAAATTTGTTAGGTTATGATGAAAAACAACAACTTTAAACAAGCTGGCGAGAGGCGCGAAATTGGCGTGATGGATGCTCCTATACGAACAAGTATTACTTAAGTTGTATCGTTGGTTTTGCACATTTTTCTCGAATGAGACAGGTGTCTGAGACACTTTTGGGGCAATAAAGATGCGCCACCGTTAAAGAGAAATCAATCGAAAGGTCAATTATTGTTGTTCATGCTGGTTCAGAACAAGGTTTTGTGCCTAATGCACTATTGACGTACAAAGCAAGTAGTGTTTCTGATGATTACCACTCTAACATGAACACAGAAAATATGAAAAGTGGCTAAAAGGCGTCTGATACCAAACCTACCACCAAACTCTGTGGTTGTTCTTGATAATGCGTCATACCACAATATTCAAAATGACAGAGCTCCAAATTCTAATTATGATTTCTATGCAAAAGGGCTTCTAGGTCAGACTGTTCCACTCATTTCAAAGTTTTCCTTCAAATCTTTTCACAGTTGCCAAAGCCACGAGCTTTTCGAAAAATGGAATCATATCTGTCTTAGGTCTAAAACTGTTAAGAGCAAACATTATGGTTGTATACAATCAGAAGTCATGGTTTTTCAAGTATTACGCGTAATGCCAGTAGGTGGGTCACTTCCACCATTATTCGACTTCGTTTGGGTCATGTTTGTTCCCCCGTTTTCCTGGCTAAAATAAGGATTAGAGATCATTCGTTGTGAGAATATGCGTTGGGGGATGGTACTATTGACCATATCTTTTTTAATTGCCCAAAATTATCTTTAGTTTTAGTTTCCTTATACGATTTAATCCCTCCTTATATTCCACGCCCCACAAACTCTAACTACTTGCTTTCTCGTGTTCATTCCCCATTTATTGAAATTTTATCAAAATGAATACTTATTAATAATATTAAACTATAGTATTCAATATATTCCTTCCTTCCTCCTTCCTTCCCTCATGGTCCTTCTTTTTTATTCTCTCACTGTCTCTCTTTGTAATGTTGGTTAATGGTATTCGTTCATTCTTATACATGTTGTTATTCTTCTGTGAAGAGCGCCTGGCCCTAGCACATCGACCGCCACTGCCCCTAATTCATGGTTGGCCGGTGAGCAGGTCTGGCAGGTGGTCCAGCGGAAGAAAACACCCTCCGACAAGCGGAAAAAAAATGAACACACAGAGGAGGAAAAAACGCTGGAATCAACAAAACGCCGGCAGGAAGCATACCCCCGCCGCAAGGCAGGGTGACGCCAAAAAGCCGCTTCGACACCCACTACTGTAGTAGGCGCAAGGCAACCGAATCGTCAGGGAGACAACCAAAGCGAGAGGGGGCCAAGCAACGAACAAGCAGCCCAAACTAGCGGGTCCGCGGAGGTGAAAACCAATGCGCACCGCAAACCCAGACAAAGACGAGGTGGCAGGGGCCAGGGAAATGTGTTGCCCGCAACTCAGCAGGGCGACGTTAAAGTACCTAAGCGCCCCCGCCCCGATGACACACAATCCCCACAAGCTCAGGTAAAAACAAAAAGCGTCCATCAGCGTCGTCTCGGCGAGGGGAGCCGCCACATACGCTGACAAGGTGGTCTTGAACGACCTCTTTGTGGCGGTGATGGCGGAACCCTTCACCGACCTATCACCAACGCACGTGGACGTCATCACGAGCACTCTGGAGTCCTGCATCATAGGTCTAGCGGATGGTCTGAGTGGGTCGAACAACATCCCGTAAAAACACAATGATGCAAATATCCTGGTTGCAAAGGAAAAACATTCTTGTGACAAATGTGGTGTAGAACTTTGTCTAAATAAATATAATAATTGTTTTAGATCTTTTCATCAATAAAAAAATAACAATTTTATTACATTAGTTCTATAATTTTGTTTATTATAAATTACAATATATAAAAAAGTAAAATATATAATAGTTATTTCTTTTTATGTAAAATAATAAGTTACTAATAGAAAAAAAATCTAATTGGAAACTATATCCAAAACAATTCAATTGTACTGGTATGTATGATACCAAAAAGTACAGTTAAGGCTCAGTGTACCGTATGTGGAACTGAAATAAAAAAGTTAATTTTTCCTAAAATATGGTTTTATTTTTATAAATGTTCCCTATCACGATCACTAATTACAACCTATATATTTTTTTCATGCTCTAAAAAAAATTGAACCTTGTAGGGATAAAAATCACATCTTTATATATGCATGTTATGTCTGATATTAATTTTTATATTTATTATATCAGATCTTTGCAAACCCTGCTTGCAATTCTATTTTAGTCACAACTCATAAATGAAAATCAGTATATTAAATAATACCGAATACATATTGTACCAAGACAAAAAGTAGTTAATATCGGTTAAACATAATTTAAATATTAGCGGCCTTTAGTAACTTCAAAATTAAAGGCATTAGAAGCAGATAAAAGCAGTGATTTATCATTTGTACTTGGAGAAAAAACAATATCTACCCGATACCAAAAAGGTAAGGAGGGTCAACTTCCCAATGAATACCAACATTAACACTCAGCAACAAATGAAATGGTGTTCCAATGATTTAATGAAGGGACGTTACTTATACCAAAGTAATTCTTAGGAATCACACATAAAAATTAAAGTTATGTGATACACTGAACTTACATAGGGCACATTATATTTTAGGGTTATAATACAAAGGGCAGTTATAATGACTGTTCCAAAGAAACGAATAAAGTACATAGTTAAAACCTAAGTGTGGACCAAAGTACTTTTAAGAATACTAATAAGTTGACCGAGACATGTGACAAGGAACGAAAGCACATACAATTACTTACGCCAAATATATAGGCATTTCAGATTCAGTTATTACAAAACTTACATATTGGTAGATTATTAATTTAGCTCCAAGATATGTCGACACAAACAAAAACATTCTCAGACTAAACACCATCTAGGTATATTAACTTTCCATGGGGACAGTGGTTCGTTGTTGATTCAAAGGTTATCTAAGCTAATCTGTTATCTGTTATCTGATAGATTTTTCCTTTCAACTTGGTGGCTGATTGTCTTTAACACCGGTACAATTTAGCACCCACATTTTCTTTGAAGTATCAGAAAAGACACGACAAGCGGCAATAAGACAAACTAAACACATTTTAAATATTTCCAAAAGGCAATTCAATACTCGTACTGCAATTTGGAATTTGCAAAACAATATTAAACGTATGGAACAGGTAAGAACGAAATGTAAATCAGCCGAAGGCGTACCAAAAACTTGTTAGGTATCACAACCAGATTACCAGAATCACAACAAACTTTTTGCAATAAATAAACTTCAAAGTACCTATTTCAAGAACGTACTATGTCGCTACCTTTTTTTAAGTAATTTATTGCGGCTCTGGAATAAAGTCCATTGAGCCCGTCTTACATTCTAACCAGTGTTGCCAACTTTACTTTTAGAGGATTTTTCCTTAGAAAATCATATTTAACCGAAGACATAATATTTAGTATAGTTAGATTTAACCAAGAATTTTAGATTAGATAAAAAAAATTGTACGGTCACGGGGCGGACTGAAGTATTGGATTTGACGTCTAAAATATACGCTGGACAGGATTTACTTCAGAACAATGCTTGTCATTGTCCGGCGGCTCTGCGATGCGTCGTCAATTCATTACCGGCCCACGCCACACGAGCACATTCATCATCCGAGCTCCGTCAACATACCGCTCACATTTCAATAAATATGAGTCGTCAATTAGGAGTGTTCAATAATTTAACTCGCTCTGAACCTATGAAGAAAAGTTGTTATAAACCTAGCTTCCCGAAGAGAGGGCCGATTACATTTTTAAATAACTAACTGTTACGTGATCGCTCCAAAATTCCACGTACTACGGCGTGGAACAAACGAAATCAAACCGAGTACTTCTCCGACGTGGAAGGAGAAGCAATGACGACGCCAAGATCAACGGCGCAGCGCCGCATGTCCGCAACTGAAGGTTCGGCGTGCATCACTGTGAACGCCGGAGGAAAATTTTTAACGCCTGATTGCGAAAGTTCTAAATGCTCATCCGCCATCTTGTTCGCCCGCGCGTGTTTCACCCGCGCCGGCCACAACTACATCCTCTGTTCAACCTGCACCAGGCAACTTCGCTACGAGTAAGGTTCACTACAGCGGGGCGACATCGAAATTGATCGATGATTTTATTGATGCAGTGGTAGCGTTCAAAGACTGCCAACGTTAGCGACACTAATGCTCTACGTGGGCTATCCATGCTGCTTACTCACCATGCAGTCACGTGGTGGCAAGGAGTAAACAGACCATCACCAAATGGGATAGCGCACTTCAAAGCTTACGCACCGCTTTTGGAGATAGTCTACCGCCACATCGTATATATGTGGAACTCATTTCCAACCCATACACGAGGGCTTCACGAGAAAACAGAGATTTTTATGGTTAAAGCGCTCGTCCATTTAGTCTACCCAGCAGGAACCTTCCTGGAAAAGTCCAGTTGGATATGATCTACGGACTCCTAATTATAGCATACGAAAACGACTTCGAAGAGAAGAGTTCTCTAATTCCAATGAGCTTCCTTCGCAAAGTTGGAAGTGAGCGCCGCGCCATCATTTCAAAGGCCGCTGTTACGCGCGCCCGCGCGAATCGCCGACGCCTACGACGACCGCGACGATGCGACCATCAACGCAACGAGCTTCTTACAACCGTCAGTCTTCAACAAAAGAGGGTTCTTCGCGTCAACATATACCGAGCATCGACTCCAAAGTTACTTCGATTAGGAAAGCGTCATATTGTGTTTATTGTAAAATTTATGGACATACACATCAACAGTGTCGTAAATTATTGCAAAATGTAGATCGTGCTCGTGTTATTAACATAAACAATAAGAATAATAAATATAAATATAAATAGTACTATAAATCATAAAAGAAAACATTGTGGATAAAATGACAATGTCAAAATTATTGTGTATTCAGTATTGTGTTTTAAAAACATCGTGGGATGACGACAAATAAAGCCGGAAGAAACATAACATGCGCACGACTAAGATCACCCAGCTCGTCGAGCTCCGCGTAGTGGGCGTCAGCTTCGGAAGTATTCGAAATGACGCCGGATATCGACGTGTTGAGCCAGCGCGACGAGCTGCAGTCGTCCTCGCCGCCACCAACCTGTGCGAAGAAGAGAACGACAACCCCCTCCAGTGATGGGCTAGGGACCTGCGGGGCCTTGTGCCACGACTACGGTCTCCGCTACCGGTGGAATAGTGCGCCGCATGAAATGGACTCAAAAATAAAGAATAATAATATACCATGCTATGGACGCGGCGAGAGCAGAGTGATGCGTCCTAATTGTTCTAAATGTAATTAAAATTTTAGCGCGATTTATTTTATTCCAAAGTCGAGCTCGAAACCGTGAAAATAACCGATCACTCCTGTAATGGCTGCTGGTATGGCGTCCGCGTACGAAGTAATTTTGATATTATAGTTTGTACTTTAGGGCTATTTTGTTTTTTTGGAGTTATAACCCAGATTTGATGTATAAATAAAATTATAAGAAATTGTATTATATGGAAGACGGGCTCAATGGACTTTTTGCCAGAGCCGTAATGAGTAAATTAAAAAAAAATATAATGAACAATATTATGGCTTTCGACAACCACTAAAAACATAGTATCTATTCGAAGAATTATGAAAAGAATCAAAAATGATGACAACACATTTAATCTACAACCAACATAAACTGTGTGTATTGCATTCTCTTGTCAAATTTTACCAGAAAGTGTTGACCTCAATGGTTGGCGTTTTGAGGTTACACCATAGGCATGGTTCATACTTGCAAAATCGCGAACCAGGGCTTACAAGTACGTCCGCCTTAAGATACCAGCGCCAAAAACCAGGGTTCGAAATACTTTCAAGTATTTTCTGCATAATAAATTATTGCGTTTAGTAATAAAGTACTTCTAAAACTTGGTATCTCGAAATACCAAGTATTTTCTTACGGCATAGAAAATTGATCCGAATTTCAATATATGTAAAGAGCATAATCGCCGATCGCGTTTACAAACATAAAGTATTTTTAGCACTTGGATTGTCGAAATACTTAAAGTATTATCTTTCAAAATAAAGAGCACAATCGCGGTTACAAATAAAATACTTCTAATACTTGCATAGGAAATTGTTCACTGGATGCATGAGAATAAGAACTATAATTGCATTTGAGCACAACGGGCCTGAACGCGGACACAGCGCGGCGGGCGGCGGCGACTCGTTCATGTCACGAGGGAGAAGCCGAGTAAAATACTTTCAAGTCTTGCGAGTCGGCACCTGGTCGGCGTACTTGCAAGTAAATACCTGGTGTAAAAACCTGGTCGCGTAAATACGCACCATCCCTATTACACCATACATTCCTCTAGTTAAACAGTGTCTACGCTGTCTCCGGTACGGCCACTTAGCAAAATTTTGTAAAAATTCCGAAAAATGTTCCATTTGTGCTGGCAATCACAATTATAAGAATTGCACAATAGCTCCAACTAATGCCTGCTATATACATTGCAAAGGGAGTCATATTGCTATTTCCCTAGAATGCCCTGTAAGACAAGATAAAATTAAACAAAACAAAGAAAAGTTAATTAAAAGATCATTTGTGGATGTTGTCAATGAAAAATCATTTCCTTCACTGGCAAGAAAAAAAGTCCTAATGAATTATTTATATCACTTTTAGATTCTGATCACTTTTTGAAAGTACTAGTTGATTCAGTTATAAAAATTATCACTATGAAACTAGCATTTGTAGTAAAACTATTAAAGATTTTCTTATCCAAAACATACAACAAGAACAAAAATTATGAAATGGTGAGATTAGACAGTGGTAACGATCATAATGGCGTTGCTATTTTAGTACACAAAATCCTTAATTTTAAAAAACTAGACACTTTTAGCGATGATTGTATTCAAAATATCGCAATTCATTTATATTATGGTAATAATAAGGAACTGACCATAGTATCTCTCTACAGGCCCAAATTATGCTCTCCGCCTTTCTCTAAAAATAAATTTAATAATCTAATCCAAAGTTTACCTGAGCCCTTGCTTATTGCTGGCGACTTTAATGCCTTGCACCATAGTTGGAGCTGCATGACTTCTGATACTCGTGGATCTGATGATACATTTTAGAATGTATAGATGATAATTTGTTGGTAATTCTGAATGATGGTTAGATGACAACAGTAGGTTCTCATAAATGGCGACAAAATGCTCTTGACCTTACAATCGTTTCTTCTGATGTTGCAGTTTATTGTGATGGTCCGTGCATGATGAGCCTCTAGGAAGCTATCATTTACCTGTATTAACGAAAGTTTTTGTTAGAAATTTTTCTGGTGACAAACAAATTTTATTGCCTGATAGTAAACAATATCCTCAACAACATAACTATCGTAAAATTAATTGGAATACATTTAGAATGATTGTTACGGCGCAAGTCCCTGCGACGCGCGCGGCCGCGTAGACTGTGTGATTTTGCTGCCTCAACCGTAAAAGTTTACGTCTGGCAACACCAAAAAAGGCCTACGACTGGCAACACCGAAGAGAAGGTGTCACCTTTTTCTTTCTATCTTCACCGCACGAGCATTATTATTATTTGTTATTATATTTTCAATACAGTAAATCATTATGTGCCTATATTATTACTATTAAAAACGTTAAAATTTTGATGCTCTAATGTATAAACGAATATACAACGATCACAGATAGTTTTATGCATAGTTTTCATTATAATGAAGATAATCCTTTAAATTCATATGAAGAATTAATGAATTTGTTAGATACAGCTATTCAGTTTTCTATGTCAGTTGGGAATCGTCTTAACTCTCAGAGTCAGTCCAGCACTTATTATAATAAAAATAGAAGACTTCTTTCTACCTTGGTGAAATGTTGTGTGCTTCTGCTGAACAGTCCAAACATGCATATGTAAATTTCATATGTAATTTAACTGAATCCAATTATATACATTTTAAAAAGCTGCAAGCTATTAAGAAGTTTACCCTGAAGCAAGAAAGGCAAAAAAGTTGGGAAAATTTATGTGAAAGCTTCAACAGAACTACTCCTTTTTCTAGACTATGGTACTATATGAAATTTTTCAAAAAACATAACATTAACTCTTATTCCTGTACCAGATTAGATTGGATTTTTGATTTTATTAGAAAATACACACGTTCCACTGTTGAGGCTGAATTAGACTTAAATAATAAACTTATTCCTGCTTCCAGGTTTGATTATCTGACAAAATCATTTATTTTTGCAGAGTTAAATTCAGCCATTTGGCCTCGATGGTGTCCCATATAAAGTCCTTAAACATTTAACAAATAATTCAAAACACATTTTGTTAAAGATATATAATCTGTTATGGCATCATCCAGTCATTCCCTTAAGTTGGATAACAGATTGTTTAGTACCGATTTTAAAACCCAATAAAGAGAAAGAACAAGCTGATTCTTATAGGCCAATAGCTTTAACTTCATGTATGGGAAAAATATTTGAATAATTGTTAAAACAAAGAATAGAATTTTTTATAGAAAGCAATCATATTTTACCATCGAATCAATTTGGATTCCGCAAGGGCCGCTCTTGTCATGAAAGTATTTCTCATTTACATTTTGATATTTTCAATGCAGTCAAGAACAATGAAGTTCTAATAGGTATTTTCTTTGACATTGTTGGAGCATTTAATAATGTCAATCATCACATATTAGCTTCTGAATTATTGACCATTGGTATTCCTGAAAAAATCGTGAAATGGATTTTTTGATTTTTTACATGGTGTATGTATGTTAAATTCCAAAATCAACTTATTGGACCTAGAGCATCATTCAAAGGTGTGTGTCACTGAGGAATTTTAAGTCCTTTAATATTCATATTATACATTTATAGGCTTAATTTAATATTGGGTTCAGATGTTAGAAATTTGCAATTTGCTGATGATCTTGTTATTTATACATCGGGCTGTAATGTAAATACCATAGTTAATAGTCTTAGTGCAGCTTTGACCAAACTTCATAATTACATTACATATCTCAATCTTGATATCAATATTGACAAAACTAAAATGATAGAATTTCATAAAACTCATCCTATTAAAATCAAATTGTTTTATGATCAGAGAGAAATTCCACAAGTGTCTGAAGTAAAACTTTTAGGCGTAGTTTTTACTAAAAATCTTTCGTGGAAGAAATATGTTGATTGCATTATGGCAAGAGCAAGTAAGGCATTTAATATTTTAAAATCACTTGCAAAAACATCTTGGGGTGCTGACCCAAAAATTTTGCTCATGTTGTATAAATCAGTTGTCCGCAGTCATTTTGAATATGGTTTCTGTGTTTTGCATCCAATGAAAAGCTTGTTAAGAAATTGAATTTTCTGCAAAATAAAAATCTTAGATTAATTACTGGTGCTATGAGGACAACTCCTATAAATTCATTACAAGTACCCCTGTCTTTAGCATACAAAGATTCATATTTATTGACAAACTAGCTTCCGCCCGCAGCTTCGCCCGCGTGGATTTCGGGTTTCAAAAATGGAGAAGGTGCTCAATTTGTCGGGATGATTTTTTAATTTATGGTGGTATGCAGGTGGCCCAATTGTCCGGCTAGGGTCTGATGATGGGATCCTGCTGAAATCTAAGGAACTTTTAACCATTAAGGTTGCACAGGAAATGACGGAAGCTTAAAAAATGGAGTAACTTCTCCCGTTTTCCCAACATTTTCCATCACTGCTATGCTCCTATTAATTGTAGCGTGATGAAAAGTATACTATAACCAGCTCAGGAGTATGAAAAATAATTGTACCAAGTTAAGTTAAAATCCGTCGAGTAGTTTTTGTTTCTATAACGGTTATACAGACAGACAGACAAAAATTTTACTAATTGCATTTTTAGCATCAGTATCGATCCCTAATCACCCCCAGTTATTTTTGGAAATATATTTCATGTACAGAATTGACCTCTCTACAGATTTATTATAAGTATAGATATGCAAAAGTAGCTCAAAAATTGTCCATAACGAAAACATGCATTTTAAAGTAAAACAAAAGAAATAATATCATGAAGCCAACCAAATAACTAATGATATATTAAATTTTGTGACTGTTCAATTTAGTCGGGTCCGCGATATCACCTTTGTTGAGTTTCAGAACGCGACATTACATTATTATATTCTGTGCTCCAACGCACACTGCTTTGATGTTAGGAACACACCTACATTGCTTAGACAACAGTGAACTTTATACAATAGCAATAAAGCTCAAATTGACTGTACGTATTAGTTAGAAAACGTTTGTATGGGAAATAGAAAAATGCTGTTTTGAGGATTTTCCCGGGAATTATTCGAATTTTTCTCACCTTTTAAACCTTCCCTAGACCTCCACGAATAATTCAAGACCAAGATAAGATAAATCCGTTCAGCCGTTCTCGAGTTTTAGCGAGACTAACGAACAGCAATTCATTTTTATATATATAGATTAATTAATATCTACTGCAAATCTGAGCTTGTCCCGCGCTCTATAGTAGAAATACTAACTCAAACGGAGACGTACCAAGCAATTTATGAATAATATATCAGCAATACAGTAATTGATATATAAAGAAAAATGAAAAGAATAAACTTATGACTTGGCTTTGGCTTTATTTATATAATAATTAAACAAGGAAATAATATGAGGACTTGGCTTTGGCCTTATTTAAATAATATTAACAAGGATTTAATATGAAGACTTGGCTTTGGCCTTATTTAAATAACATTAACAAGGAAATAATATGAAGACTTGGCTTAGGCCTTGTACTAAATCTTATTGAAAGCACTATTAATGACGAGGCTGTATGGGCTAGAACCCTTTGCCTTCCCAATAATAAAGGGAAAATCTAAATTAAAAAAATATATATTATGGCTTTCGTAGGGGCAGGGGGGGCACTTTGATACACAAAAATTCAATCTATTTTCTGAGGACCATAAAGCATTATATTTAAATATTTGTTTTGATGTGTGCATTGGCTGATATGTCAGCTTATATTTTGGCTACGCAAAAACCGCAAAAACTGGCGACATATAGAGATAACTGATTTTAAGAAAAAAATTATTTTGTATTATTCTGCCCCACCAGTGGGGCACTTTGATACATGGGGTGGGGCAGTTTGGTAGGTATTTTAGATCTATATGAAATGCAAATTTAAACTGACTAAAAACCCAATATAAACTGTATTATTACTTAAAATTAAGAAATAAAACAATTTTATTGATTGAGATCGCAAAATACTTTTAGTAAGAGTGCACATTAGCCATAATCAGTCTCTTAAGTTACTAAACTTAAGGAATATAATCACAAAAAAACAATATTGTCATCATAGAACAAGACTAATTCTCTGTTATATCTATCTATATCTATCTCTGTTATATTTCTTAATTATATACTTACTAAGTAATCAGACTTTAACATTGAATATTGTTAATGAAAATATAATATTAGAATCTCCTATCAAAATTAACAATGTTTTTCTTAAAAAATTAAACAAACATAAAAAATTTAACAAAAATAATCATAAAAACTCTCATATAAATTACAAAACAATCTACTGGATATTATATTGAGTTAAACCTACCGAAAATGAATAAAGCGACGATGTTCGAGATGTGCCTTTGGAGAAAGTTGGTTTTGGTAATTGCAAAACTACATCTCTAACATCCACACTTGCTTTGTCTTCCACAATTGGAAATATAAACTTAGAAGACCCTGCTTTTTTTCTGAGATATAATACTTAATATTCTGTCACATTATACTTAAATACAACTTTGGCAACGTAGTGAATCACAGTTTTCTTCTCCTCAAACTTAATTAGCAGGAAATCTCCAATATTTATGTGTTCAGTGTTAACTGGTTCTTCATTAATTACCTCTTCTTCCGATTCCGACGGCATTTCAATGTCTTCACTATCACTCGTCATCACGACTTCATCTTGACTAGAATCGGAATCTATTTCTGCAGGCAAAGAAGTCACTCTCTTTTTCTTTTTTGGCTCAGTTAATCCCAACAGATTTTTCGCTGTTTTCAAATCTTTTGCATGCTGTTTTGCTTTTTGTAATTCTCTTTTCCTGTTCTTTTCATTACGTAAGCTTTCTAATCTATTTTTTCTGGTGTTTCAGTGTATATTCTTGATCGTCCCTTTTCTCTTCCTTTTCTTTTTAAGACACTGTCAGTAATCGCCTTTTTTGGATAAGGTCTAACTACTTCAGGAGTAAGAATAGCCTTTGATGAAGAAACATGTCTGCTGTCCTATAACTAAAAAGCCGTTAAGTGAAAAAAACAAATATTGAGATACGCGCGAAAAACTGTAAAATAAATTTAAATGGATGCTACTTTCTAACTAGAAGTCATTGACAAAACTTTTAAATACTCCTAAGTAGATCTTAAAAAGTTCTTTTAGTCAATGCAGGTCCTGGTCAAAATTATTTTCGTAAATTAAAGAAAATGGAAATTTATTATTTTCTCAAAGTAATCTTTCAAATATGTGGTCCTAAATACATTACTATAATGCCGTAATGCATGCCTTAACGGCATTTTTGCTAAGTATTAAGACTTAATATACCACTTACTTATTATACTTAAAAATTCACCAATTAATACATAGCTTAAATGCCGTTAAAAATACCAAAGTCAGTATAGCTTAGTATTTTGGTTAAATAGAAAAATGTTAACAATCCTATATTGCCGTTAAGTCACTTAACGGCAATCTAGGCAAGTAATGTTCAATGAAAAGCCATTTTTCAATTTATTACATAGCTATAATGCGGTTATGTACAAATCCTATGAGGATAACGGCATTTAAGCTATGCATGACGGTTCATAATTGTCACGGAATCAAAAAATTTAATTCAAATAGTAACATTAAAACAAGCATTTTATTTAAAATATTTATTTATTTCTTAAATCTGAATGAGATTAAATTAAAATACCCAAATAATAATAGGTAAATTAAGTTTCTTAACATATGGCAGTACTAAAAATGCTTAAATTATATCATTCAGATCAAATTTAGAAAGTCATATCAAATAATTATAAACGTATTTTAACATAATTAAGGCAGTATTAAAAACTCTTATATATAAAATCTTATAAAATAAAATAACAATATTTGAGGAACGTTTTTATGAGTAACTTTTCCGTAATATTAAGGTATAAAATAATCATGAAGCCTTCAGTTAAATACATTAAAACACAAAATCATTCTAAAATAAAAATAAAAACAAGAACCAAAGGAAATTTCTATGAGAAACTTTTAAGTATTATAGATATTAAATGTCATTAATGTTAATAAATAATAATATTAATCAGTCTTCAGTTACTTAAATGTACTACGCACTTTTTAATTGACTTTTTTTATAATGCTTAGCACCACTTGTACTTGCCTCAACATTAAATGGAGTAATTGGTAAATTGTTCCAAAATATTAATTTGTGAGGTGGTATTATACTGGATAATTTATCGAGAATTCCAGTTTTCCTCTGTTCATCAATACCTTTGGGATGAGTACGAAATTCTAATTTCATAATTTTATGATTTTTATATATTTATCATTCATAAATCTTAAAACTAAATACTCGTCTTCAAAGTTGGTCTTTTAGATTCATATTACAGTAGTTTTGTTGATTTCTTTTCGATCTTCCTCTGGAACTTGAGTTGTTTTTAATACATTTTTTCATCACATCCTGGTTGGATAAAGTGTTTTTAATATTCTTTTATTTTTGTGCGTTATTTTTTCTTTGAATTATAGAAGAGTTATGTTTTTCGTTTTGATGCTTCGATGTTTCCACTGTTCTACGCTGTGTGACGTTATGGGATTATCTCGGATAAAAAGTTGAACCATTCCTACAATAGTATTTCTTCGTTTACGACCAGTTGTTTATGGGTTGTGAGTGTGTATATTATCAAATGAATTTCTTCGCGATGTATGCAAGACCTTGTCATGTGGAATATCAAAAACAGCATGTGGGGTATGTGTGTATGTGTTCATAACTTTTCTGAGCCAAATAAGTTTTTATTTCGTTGTAATTTCCGGTTATTACTTTGTTTGCTCTCCACTCACTATCACTTGATATATCAGACTCGTGTGGATTATAGTCCTTATCACGCACCGAGTCGTCGGAATCATAATCACATGTACTGAAGTCCTGTCCAGTTGTATCATGAATACCTTTTCAGTTGCGTTGCCGTTGTTGAAATCGCACATCGTAGATTCTGGTGATTCATGTAAAGCTTCTGTGCAAAAAGGTCGATAGAGAAATCATAGGGATTGAGTCGGTTTCTAATTGTTGTGTAATAATATTGCTGTGTAATTCGTCATCACATATTTTTGTTAAAAATTGTCCAATAAACTATTGCATTTCGATGAATCCGTAAGTAATGTGAATTATTTGAAACGTTTCGCAAAAATGTTTCAAAAACACTAGACGTCATTGAATAAGGCCTGGCATAGATATTTTCCAAGTAACTGGGGTCACTTGAACTAGGGACCTTTGCGTTGTAGTCTTGTGTGAAATATTGTTGTAGTCTTGTGTAATTGTTTTTGTACATGTTTCTTTGACCATATTTAAAATGTTTTTTGTTCTTTGGGCAGTAGCAAAACGTCTGTAACAAGGTAACTTTATGTTAAGTGTCATGACTATATGTTGAACAGACAAAAGCAAATACTAAACGGTGATATGAAACAGAAACATCAACAAAACTTTAATTCATTAGTAGGTAAACTGTTTGTTACCTACTTAAATATTAAGGTATTTAAGTATTACTTGTTACCTAATTCAAGCTACTTAATGCGACGGCAAACACTAAACAGGAGTAACGAAACAGAAACATCGACGAAACTTTCATTTGTAACTTTAATCATTAGAAGGTAACAAATAATACTTAAATACGTACATACCTATTATATTTAGAATAAGTATAATCGAATTATACTTTTATTTAACAAAAAAAGATTAGGGAAACTCAATTAACCAAATATTACGTAAGTTGAGAACATGATTTTGTTTGAGTACATTATTGTGTTGAATTTAATGTCAAATTATAGGTTCAGGTCTAAAATGTATAAGGTAATAAGCAGAAGCTTTGCTAGGGTTCTTAAAGAAAGAAAGCACATACCTGGAGTTGTTAGCCATAGTAACGTAATTGGCGGAATCTTCGAGTGTGCGTCCGCCCGTTCAAATACTTACTCCACACTAACTAAATCACTCACCCGCGAACCCTTCCCTGTTTGTCGCCGCGTGAGCAGATTCAGCCGGCCTAGCATGCGCGCCATGACAAAATTTTGTCGACACTTTTTCTCGTGATTTTGTCGTTTATCTCTATATGTCTACCGACACTAACATGCGCACTCATTTTCTCGACTTGTTACGAGAAAAGTAGAGAAAAATTTATTTATTATTAATCTGTGGTATTTTTGTCTACAAACCCTAGCATGAGCAAATAATTTTATCGTTTTTTGACACATGTACACGAGATATTTGTCTTCTTTGATATTGTACGAAGAGATAAACCGAGAAAATTATCAATTTAATTTATTCGTTAAAACGCGATGGTGGTATCTTACTATAGTAAAATAATATCGATATACGACTGTGACGTCTACCTGTCACAGGGGTAAGTAAACAAAACTTTTGGTTCCCAACTAGCCGTGGCCGCACGTCCTCTCAGTCTGACTGCCGCATGGCAACTACTTCCACCCCCGGCCGTGCGCCCACGTCTATATTTTATTTGTAATACGTCACAACGACAAACGAGAGGCGTGTAAAGTGGAAAGACATATTATACTTAATTGATTTATGAGATCCCTTTGATACAAAACGAATGGCATTGTATATAAAGAAAAGTTTGCTCCCGATTTGGAGTCTTAAGCCAAAGACATAGCCGTCTGTTTAAAGGTAATTGAATATATTTAAAACATACTTAATTACATAAGTAGCTGAGTTTAATATCAATTGAAGTATTTTGATTTATAGATAAAGGAATCATTTTTATTTTTTTTAAGTAAGATTCGTGAATTTTACGTGCAAGGTATGTTAGGGCTCTTAGATTGTACCCATATAAAAATACTATCTCCTAATGAGCCACAAAGTGCACAATATCAAAAAATGAGGAAGGATGCCTGCGACACCAAGGTTCAACTGGTAATGTACTATTAATTATTAGAGTTAATAGAAATAAAAAATGAATGTACTTTGAGAAATATCTTCACAATTAATACATAGCCTCTTCCCTTTCATAAAAATGAAATTAGTGTGTCAACTAATGAGGTAATAAAGACCATTTAATCACAGATTATTTGCAGTTTTAATTTTGTTTATTTTAATACTACGAATACATGTTGTTACAAATACATGTGTAATACTACAAATACATTCATTATGTTTTGCAAAAGTAGTACCTATATGTTACTAAATAAATGTCATATTATGGATTCAAACAGCAAAACTCTTAATGTGAATGCCAGGTATCGGTGAAGATACTATTGGGTCATTTTCTCGAAAATTGTACACTATGGAAAAATGTATGTAAATAGATCATGGTAAAGGGATTGTTGTCGCAAATTTATAATTTGATATATATTAAACTACTACAAAATAGTATTTAAATCAATAAAACTATTTTATTTACTAAAATGTAATTATTTTATTGCACCCAGGTGTCATAATTTATTCCATTCCGAAACTTATTATTTGCAATGATAAATTATTAAAATAAAACAAGCAGTGAAATTTAAAAGTATTTAATCAGTTTAACATACTTTAATCTTTGATAAAAATATATTTGGAAATAAAATCAACTTTAATAAACCTAATTAATTATCTTATTATTTCCATTACGTTACTCTTAGGACAAGTTAGGAACAGATTTGTGTATGTCTCTTAATTCTGGAAAAACTTAGGCACTATACTTAAATGATTATTACAACAATAAACAAATGCAATATCAAAGAAACAAAAATGTATAACAAGAACATGACACATAAGCTAATAAATAAAACATTAACGAAATTTTAAATGGGACAGTCACAGAATGGACTGTTTGTGTAACGGAAAAGAATTCTTAAGCCTATAACACACTGACAAGAAAAATGAGATTTGTATTATATTAAAATGTATCTTATAGTTGATTTTTTTTTATAGAATATTCTAATTTTCAACCTGAGATTTGGCGCGCAACGTCAAACAAAAAAACAAAACGTCAAACAAAAATTAAATCATCCTAGTAGGTATTTTTTTTATTTTTAACAAACAACCAAACAAAACATTAATTTTCTTCATAATTATTTACTAATATTATTCACCAAAACATTTTCGACATATAAAATCAATATTGTAATTGTGTTGATTGCACGTAGCACAAAACCAATTTTTGCAAGATAAACATTTCGCTGATAAGTCAACCGATGTAAATGCTACTTTTTTCTTACACGCAAAACACTGAATATCTCGAAATAGAAAAGGGTTTTTATTTTGATGGTTTTCTTTCATGCCAGGTGGAATACGACTTTTTTTCATAGGAGTCATTTCAATTTGATTTTTTGTAGACAGCGTTGAAGTCCGCCTCTTATGCGACTTCACATTTTCACATAATATTCTTCTGTTTGTTGATCGTAAATTGTGTGTTCCTTGTTTCAAATTAGGTAAGGTAGATTCAGTGAATGTTTCTGTCAAAGTACTGTCTAAAAGCAAAATTGGTAAGTTCGATGTATCTACGTCAAAAAATTCTGTAAATGTCGTGGCATTCAGATTATGGTAGTCTTCAAATAAATTTAAGCCTTCCGGATCAATATCCGGAGGCAATCCAACTAATGGAGAATCCGTTGTTTCTATACCTGTAATCTTGCTAGTTGATGGTTTAAAAATATCATTGCTTCTTTTATTAAATGTACATTTTTGGAGAGGGTGTTCCTTCAAATCAAAACATTCACATACGTGATTTTTTTCAGTTGGGCAAAAACAACTTAATACTCTGTGTAATAATCGTGACGAATTAGCAAAACACAATACTTGATGGATTCGCAACGTTCCAGGCACTGCTTTAATGGTAACAGGAAGGCTATTTTGTATTATTTGAATTTCCGGGTCCTCAACAAAAGAATTCTATTGTTTTGGATACAGATTTAAGTACCTCAAAAGCTTGTTTGCCTTTTGTAATATCCCGGCCGTAGGCAACTTGTTTGTCCAGAGTTCTCTTCACTGATCCTCCTATCCCATCCGCTACTCCCTTCCCATGCCCAGTTTCCGAAAAATTCCAGGTACAATAGTCTAAGCCTAGTTCCGTTGTATAAAAATTCAATAGATGAAAGTTTTTTTGTCTGTACTGCGAACTTGGCCCATCGGAAAAAAATGTATGCACTTGGTTTCAGTACGTTTCATACGTAAAACTTAATAACGGGTAAGAGATGAGCCCAAATAGCACTTGGTTCATGACATTTATTATCGGAAACGGAACAAAACGACTGTGACCCAGAAGCCCAGTAAATCATGCCACAATGCAAGGTGATCTGATTTTTGGACGCTCCAAAATGAATCGCTTGAACCTCTTCAGATACCTTGCATTCGTAATTTTCACTAAAATCTCATAAGATTAATGCTTCGTTTGGAAGCATTTCTTTTATTTTCTCCCGATATTTACGTTGCTGATGTTTCCAATTGTATATATGAATCTTATACAGAGGTAAATTCCTGGCAAAATTTTGTATTAAATCTGCGATCTGGTCATATTTACGATATTTACTGTCTTTTTTGTTGTGATTTGTTTTACTTCTCCTTTTTCTATCTTCTCATAAGTATGGTCTACTCGTTCCCATTGCTCCCAGTACACTTTCTTAGAAAGAGTCTTTTCTTCGAGACCAAATATTAATTTTGATTGTTTACAAATTAAACATCTCCCATACATACAGTTGTAGGAATTTGGATCGCAAGATGATTTAGAAATAACGTCAGTTAGAGACTTCACGTCGTTTGTGAATGCACCATTTTTTATTAAACTTGAAAACAGCATTACCATATTGCTGTGCTTAATACATAAGCAAGTATTTCGATTATGGACATTTGGAGACAGCACATATGCTGGTTTGTGTCTATAATAAGTTGTAAAGCTGTGGCGTCCTCCCTCTTCTTTATAAGTTTGGAACAAATTAAATAATTTATCTGTGAGATATCGAATTTGATTCTTCTCTTTATTGACAGTTTTACACTCTTTCTTTCCACTCGTTTTGCGACTTATATCATCACGTATAAAAAACAATTTTAGCTCTGCCTTAATTTTATTACTTTGCAATTTGCGTACCTGCTGCACTATTCTGATACGCCCTTGTAAGCCTAAAAGTTTTGCCACGTAGGTTTTACATTTATTCTTCTTTACAATATCTGTTTCAGCAACCCTCTTCATTACACGTTTTTCAGCCCGGCCTTTGGATTTATTATAAACTGAACGTAAAGCACATTCAATAACTTCTTCTCTTGCTTTCATTTTTGTTATTTTGACATTCAGTCTATCAATTTCCTTTGAATTTTTTACCTTCATACGATAAAATTTCTTTCTGTACTTTTCTATATTATTATGCAGCAATTTATTTTTATTAAACGCAGATTCGTACATACGTCTCAATCTTCGTATGGTGAGTATATGATTTTTGTTCATACATTTATTTTTATTTACTTCGGTGGATGTAGAAGGCTTGTTTTTCTCTATCTCATTCTTTTCAATCGCAGTCTTTTCTCTTTCTGTCTTTTTCTGTTCTCTCCATTTTTTCTTTGGTCTTGCTTTTCTGTTTCTGATAATTCTATATATTTTTTATTTTTAATTTTAATTCTATTTAAATCCTTTTTTTATATTCTTCATAGCGATCAGGATCTTTTTTAGTTTTTCTCGGTACCTTTTCATCTTTTCGGCTGGCGTAAGAGGCATCTTTAAAGATAAAAAGTATTGTTGGGTAAGGAGGCATAGAAATGTACAAATTAATAAAGTCTGTTGTAACTAGCAAAATGATACAAATATTAATATTACTTTACTTTTGGTTTTGGTGTTACGGTAAGCGAATTATTCATTACAAATAATTTCTTATAATGTTTAAAAATTAATTACAATAATCACACTCGTCTTCACAATAATGGTCGTAAATGGCATAAGCACACTGCTGACACCAAAAGTATTTAAGATTTATTAATTCTTGAATTTTGGTATTATTAAATATAATAAAGTGATACGGTTGGTTAATTAAACTAGTACGAAATCCACACCCATAACACTTCTTCACAATTATAAAATGAGTGATTTGCCAGGGCCACACTAATTCTTTTAAAATCAAAAAATTTTTGTTTAAGAAACAATCAACGTCTGCGATAACAACCATTTTTTAATACCTGTAACAAAAATAATACACTTACAAAGGTTACAAATCTTCAAATCTTCATCATCAACCGTAGAGCAGGCCGCTGCATAATGATATTCTGTTTTCTTGGTGAGATAATTGACCAAAACATAATCACCACTACTATAACGACTGATGGTGCGAATAACCGCTAGTGCCTGGTGCTGATCGATCGCTATCCAATTTAGAGCGATCGTCATTATCTTTAACGTATGAAGATAGTGGTACATTATCATCAGAGTCTGAGAATACGGTAGAAGAATTTAGACGTGTATTATTTTTAGCACATAATTCTGTCTGATAATTAATAGATCCTAGCTTGTAGTGATTACATGCATCGGTATCACAAAACAACTTAATGACTTCATTTTAAATTTGTTGGGAATATAAGCTGTGCCAGTCACCTGATGCACCAATAGTGTCCCCTTAAAAGCGACCATATCAGACGACTTATCATTAATGATGGTGACATTTTTATACCAGGGCATCTTTCACGAATGACAGTAGCAAACTCATTTAGGTTAGTTATATCTCCTCCTGTAGCAATCACTTGGTCTGCTGTTCGTTTACAAGTGGCCTTTACACTATCGGGTGCCCCCTTCCCATGTCCGGCTTCATGAAAATTCTAGGTATATTTTATAATATTAGGTAAAAACTCTTGGCAGTTTACAGTTTAGTACATAAAACATGAATTTGTTTCTGTATTGTGTAACTGGACCATCACTGAGAAAATGAATGTTTTCAATATTTGATGGCAGTGATACCAGCACAGGTTTTAGATGGGCCCAAATTGCTCCAGCGTTGTGGGACAAATTAGTTGAGATAGTGCAGTGTGAAACAACGGAGTTTTTTAGATAAACTACAACAGTATGTAATGAAATTTGGATTCGCGAACCGCCGAAATGGAAGGATTGAATTTCTTGGTTGTATTTAGTGCAAAAGTTTTCGGAAAAATCCATGTGTACAATGCCATCGGTTTCAGATAAGGACTCTATTGCTTAATGGCATTGTACTGGTGTTATATGTTAAAAGAATGGCGGAAAAATTTTACCATATCATTTTCAAGTTTTGTAATAGCATTTCTAGGTGACATTTTCTGTGTTTCTATTTTACATTTCATCACAAATCGTTCTTTCTTCGTTTTCAGATCTATTATGGACTCTTTTTTATTCACCCACTGTTTTATTAATATTGGTTTTGAGTTACCGAATTCTGCATAAGTCCAGAGTTTTTGAGCAACAGTTATCACATGTTCTCTCTAGAAATCTTTCAGAATATTGATCACAACAAAGCACTTCCAACATATTTTGATGATTACTCACTGTTGTAAGTATATTTGCCTTCTTTAGAGCAGCAAGTTGAAGGTCCATGTTTTCGTGGATTGTGCAACTACAACAACTATAAGTTTCACGGTTTGACAATGAAGGAGGTACCACCCAAAATGGTCAAAGACGGGCAAATAGGGAATAACTGGTTACACATGGAGTGGTTTTCAAAAAATTCTTATGTAGATTTTTCATGGTATCAAGTAAATATCTCTTCTGTTTTTTAATTTATTTACGAGATACAAATTCTTTCTTACCTGCAGCTTGACGGCTGTTAGAATCATCTTCCAAAAATTCCTCCACTAATCCTTGCATTCTAATTTTGCTTTTATTTATTTTTTTAATTGTTATTTCCAGTTTTTATAGGTCACTGCTTGGTTTTTTATCCTCCATAATTTGTATTTGTCTACTACATTTCCAGATATAACTTCTTTAAATTTTTTTCTTTCTTCATGAGTCTTTAGTTTAGTGTAGTTTTCCTCTAATTGTGCTTTAATAACTTCCCCAAAAAGGGCCTTCTTTACTAATTCTTTCTTTTTAGTTATATCTTCACTCATGTAATCAATTCTGGTCTTTGGCGTTTTTTCAACAGATTTAATTACTTTTTTTAGCTGTTTTATTGACTTGTTTATATTTTTGACGTTCAGTATTTAGTTTAGTTTTAAGCTTTGAAACTATAGCCTTCATCTTTTTTATTTCCCTGTTTCTAGATTTTCTCTGTCTTTCACTTCTCTTTTTAGCTTCTTTTGCTCTTTGGTCTTTGTTAACATCAGGTCTGATTGCTTAACTATGGGTCGTATTTCGTCATCAGTTGGTGGAGGAGTATTGTGGCGTATAAAATAATTTTATTTTATTTTTATTTATTTAAGGACCTCCAACAAAGGATACACGGCTTATAATAAATACAATGTCGTAATATTGGTATAATTAACAATGTGACGTGCCTCTTCAATTATAGGAGACCACAGCATGCAAATTTATATATTAGTACAGCGGCAAAAATAATAATATTTGTTACTAATATTATTTAGGTATAATTATTAGTGGTTTGTTTCATTAGCTGTTTTTTTTTTTGCCTATAGTTTAAAGAATATTTTTTCTATTTATTCTTTGTGCTCGTGGTGTCATATTTTCAAAATTTTTTCTTTGTCCTTTCTCTTCTTCCTCAAGTACTGAAGTTTTTGTTTTTCTTTGTATTCCGCCAATTTAATGGGATCACTTTTAATTTTGATCAAGCGAGTCTTTTCCGCTTCTCTCTCTTTTTTTAATATTTCTTCCCTAGTCAATTTGCTTTTAGCGTGCCGCATGATGTTTTAAACTGAAATACAAAATAGAAATGCTTATACACGATAGCAAGTGATATATACAAAAAAAAAAATCATCAGTCCTATGGAAACACGTCAGGCCTCTGGCGTGATACCTGACAAAAGACTGACGCCAACGGACTGACGAAAGACATAATTTGAGGTTATAATCAGAACTAATGTTATTTTTGGTAATTTCGAATATCAACAAACTACATTTTAACAAATCATACTCAACTATGTATAAATGAAAATAAGTGTCAGATTAACAAGAAAATAACAACTCACCACAAGACTGAAATTTTGACTGACTTATCACTTGTATAGACGACAAACACAACCCAAGCACTGGCATAGTAATGGCGGCCGTCAAATTGTGCGGTCCGCAACTAAGACTTTTCATTGTTTTAAAATATATCGTAATTTCAATAAAATATAATTTAACTTTTTATATATTGGCGGATGACATTGAGTTACCCAATTTTTGTATATTTACCCGTATGTATACGATAATTTATTTTCAAACAGCAAATTTATAAAATAAGTATAATTTTGATAAGCCTTCCCAAGTTTCTTATCGACAAATGACATAGTAAAGCCATTACTAACATTTATACATATTTTATACTGTTCTTAATTAAATCATTAATTAGGATTGATAATAAAATAAGGATAGGATGCATTCTATAAAGAATGTACTCGGTCTACTCCAGAATATAGTCTTTGGGATACGAAATATTCATTTAAGCTAAAAATGACATTATAAATGTTGAATAATTGTTACACGTTTTCAACTGACGCAACTGCACAAAAACTATGGCTGAGAAACATGAATTTTAGAAATTGGTTTCTAAACAAAAATTGGCTATGTTCTTAACATTTTATGGAAGATTATTTTATTTCAAGAACTCCGTTAAAAAAGAACAGTGTGCCCACAATATTCAATATTTTCTGGTGGGTAAAGTAATTTATATAATACTATTAACAATAAGAGGCGCCAATGGCCTTGAGCGTTTGGCCAGCAGTAGGTGACAGACTAGGTAAAGGTGTTGCGATGGTCCATTTTGGTAATTTATTTCTCTCTGTTTGTCAATATTGCATTGAGTTATTGCATTCAGTTATCAAAAGTATATGAGTTCGGTATCCCTTCGAAAATTTTTAATTATAATAGGGAATATGTATGTATTTTTTTTTATTTTTATATGATAGCTTACATTGATATAAAATAGTAAAGAATATTGCTGGGAAGATTTGATATAAGAAGTATTTGTGACGTTTCTATAATTAAAACCAAGATTTGGTTACCATGCTACACAGTAAATATTTTATTAGGTTAGGTCAGTGTTTGAAGCTTAGTACCCAAATCGCGGCGATAGCCTAGTTGGGTGTGGAACGGACTGCTGAGACGAATGTCCGCAGGTTCAAATCCCAAGGGCACACACCTCTGACTTTTCTAAAAAATCATGTGTGTATTCTTTGTGAATTTATCGTTCGTTTTAACGGTGAAGGAAAACATCGTGAGGAAACCTGCACATCTGAGAAGTTCTCTATAGGAATTTCGAAGGTGTGTGAAGTCTACCAATCCCCACTAGGCCAGCGTAGTGGACTAAGGCCTAATCCCTCTCAGTAGTAGAGGAGGCCCGTGCTCAGCAGTGGGCAAGTATATAATACAGGGCTGATATTATTATTATTATTACCCAAATGTTCACATTACACTTTTTATTTTAATTTATTTTATTTTTGTTTTCAGATAGAATATGATACAGACATATTGAGTAATAATTATGACTTTACAAGAGAAACAAAAAACTACATTACAGTTAAAGAAGGATATCCTTCCTCAAAAATAACAGTCAAAAGGACACAGATTTGCTGTCACCACGACTCAGAAAGGAGAAAAAAAGGATTCTCTAAGAGAAAACATCTAGAAATAATGGAAATGCCATATCTGTACCTTGGGCTAAACTAAGTGTTGTTTAAAACAACTAAATTATGATAAAAAATATATATTTAGAAGCAGGGATAAGTTCATATTCATCCTATACACACCCAGAAGATACAGAATACAGAAACATCGGTGAACCTGGTTGCAGCACTTCTTTATCAAATGAGTATAATAACATAATGCATATTGATTGATAAGGCTGTTCAAGTTAATAGAAAACTATGTTATAGAAGTAATGATGTCAATGTTAACTTGTGTGCCAAGACAAAAAATACAGCAGTATCTCTATTTCGTATTTCATAAAAAATAACATCATCTCCATTGAAAATGGCCCAGTCATCAGAAATAAAAAGAAAATGATTTCAAGATGAACCTGCTGATATTGCATCAATCTCTTCTATCCAACATTCAGTGTCATCATCATAATTTGATCTAGATTATTATTTGCTATAATGGTGTTGTACTGACTTCAGGCTAGAGCCAGCCCATGCCTTTTGTGCTAGTTCCTCCACATTCGGGTTTGTCATTGGCGTCTCAATACGACTTCGTGCTGTCTTAATTAATATTAGCTCCTCTTCATGGTCTGGCAATGTATTCTCACCAGGCACCGATCTTAAAATCAAATCAATTTATTTTGCATAAAACATGTTATAAATTATGTTAAGTTTCCCTATAACAATATGTCGTATCTTTGTATAGACCCGACATATCCATGATATGCCATTAAAGCAGTCTTTTCACATGCTAGTTTCCTAATGTTTTTGAGACCATAAACAAATCTTTTTATTTTGGTACAGATTGTTCTTATATGGGCTTTCCAGTTGCACTGTTCGACTTTATTGTTCTTGATGCCTGGTCCAAGCTGTTCCGATATAAGTATTATAACAATAGGTTAACAAAAAAGCCTGTTCTTCTGAACAGTTAGTATGATCACTGTCATACTCTTGTCTCAGATCTAAATCAATTAAATCAGAATTACTGTGCTCGCTAACATTATAAGACACACTGGTTGATTCGTCTAAATCACGTGTGGCTTTGTCTTGTCTAGATTTTGTCGGCGCAGAATTGTTTTCCTAAGTTAGAATCAAGTAATAAACATCGGGGTTTTTCAGCCACTGTCTGATTAATTCTTTCAGATAAGCCATTTTGTTCTGGCGTATATGGATTTGTTCGTTGATGAATAATGCCATATTTCTGTATAAATGTATTAAAATATTTATTACAGAATTCCAATTCATTGTCTCTCCTTAATATTTTAATTCTTTTATTCAATTGATTCCCTGCCATTGATTTAAATTGCTGAAATCATTCAAATGTATGAGACTTCTTCTCAATGAAATAAATGAAAGTCATGCGACTATAATCATCGATAAACAACAAGAAGTACAGTACGCGTCATGTAAAAAGAACGCTGGAAAAAAGTGGAGGGGGTGTGTTTGCGCATGGGTACACTCGCGCACGAATGTACTAGCCTATTGTTTAATCAGTCTTTCGCTCGCGGTTCCTATATTGGTTATTGGTAGGTTACATTGAAAAATATATTAGATAGAATATTAATAAATATAATTAAAAACATGTTTTATTTTGTGTAAAATATTTAATCTAATAACAAAATTATGGTAACGTTGAAACTTCTTCCATTAAGTCGTCGTGGGTGATGTTAAAACCAGATGAGGACGCGGTGTTGGTGCTAGACGTGGCCATTTCATCGTCGTCGTTGACACTTAAACTTTCATCATCATTTGACCCAGAATCATCATCCCCTACGCGAATAATAAAAGTTTCTGTTATCATGTCGACCACATAATCGCTTTTACAATAATCGGCCTCTATTTCTTTTACCTTGGTGCATAATTTTCCCCATTCTTGAGCTTCCATTAAATTTACTTTTCATTAAACAGTTCAGTTATCCGTGTAAGGTTCCAACTTACATTTTTGGTGGCGACATATCCCTTTATTTGGGACCAGACCATTTCTATAGGATTTAGGTCTGGATGATATGGGGGCAAAGGAAGTACAGAATGGCCTGCTTCGTTTAATATGGCATCGATATAATTTTTTTTAAATTGTTCTTTGTATTTTTTTATTAAGTTGTAAAACTCCGGCTTTAGCATGGATACTTCAAATTCTATTCCTTTTTTGACGGAATCAGGTTTGCATGTTTGCTTTCTTTGTATTGGACGTTGGTGCAGGATCGAGTTGTTTGTTGTGGTACAATGCATTGTCGACTACCACGACTGAATTAGGCGGTAAATTAGGCATCACTTTAGTACGGAGCCACTGCTCGTAATTCTCCGAATTCATGTTGTCGTGGTAGTCGCCGCTTTTTGTACCAGATTTAAACGTCAGCAAAGCATTCGGCACAAAACCTGCTTTACCACCCGCGTGCACTATGACCAAGCGGCTACCTTTAGACAGACGTTTTTCAATGCCTTTAGTGGAACCGTCAGTCCAAGAATGGTGAGAAGTATGTCCAAGAATGGTGGTAAGTAGTTTTTTTTTCCACTTAAAACGCATTTTTTTTTAATATACGCCTGAAACTTGCTGCAGATCCTTGGAAATTTATGTCATCCTGTAACTTCCTTCGCGACTTGGCGATGGTAGGCAATTCTTTTTCAGTGATGTGGAAATTGTGGTTGATTTTTTTTATAACATCCTGGTCAAAGCTGTCAATGTCTGTTACTAAACTTTGTTTTATTCTTTTACTAGCTGACCCGGCGAACATCGTACCGCCTAACAGTCAATGAGTATCGTGTTACCTTTTAGCTCAGCAAACTTCAATGCGCCACAATGCTGGTAAACAACGTCCATTGGACCAATGCAAACTAAACGATGCAAGCTGTAGTCGATGGTGCAATCATATAGAAACGCTGCTAGATTCAAACCAATACTTGAACCATTTCTTCTTGCACTTCGAACATTATTCCTCTGTTCATCTGAACGATAAGCTCGACGATTTCTCGTTTCTAACCTAGCCGTTTTACGGGCTGCCTCTCTTTGCTCTTGTGTTTGAGAAGCACGAATTAAGGCCCTTCTTTGCTCCATACTAACGCGGCGCTCTTTTCGTGCAATTTCTCGTTCTTCATCAGATAATTGACTCGCGATATTCCGTTGCCTAATTGCATTACGTCTCCGCTGGGAAAGATTAGATCTTCTAGGACGCGGCATTGTTATTAATAGTAATACTGAATATGCACTCGCACAAAACCACATAAAATCACCAAATATAATAACAGTGCCTGAACTTTCGAGACATAGACAATAGCTTATCAAGAAAAATCATAGACAACTATAAAAAGACATTTACACTTTTGTTAACCTGTAGAATAAATCTTAGGTATTATTCCGAGTTATTTTAGATTTTTCTCGATATGTCTATACACTTCTATTCGAGATGGTCCCTCTCTCCTCCACCCTATTCCTTTCCCTCTCTTACCATTTATAGTTAAAATACGTATGGTTTTTTTTTCTAAAAAATTGAATAATTAATAAATAATTTACACAAATTAATGTCTAAAACAAACAAATATAACAGTACCTAAACTTTCGAGACATTTTACACAAAATAAATTTCTGATCGCACACATGAATAGTTGTTACAGTATTTGACAGGATTGGACAACAAATGTTGGACATGTAATAAACAAAAATGAGCATTTATTGAAATGATTAAGTATTATTACACATATCGAGTTTTCATTGTTTTTAAGATGTATTCTGCTATTCGGGGCGGAGGCAAATCCAACGAATCAATAACCATGAAAATTGGTTCAGCAGATCTCGAGTTATAAGTGTTGTAACAAACCCGTCTTTGTTTTATATATATAGATTTTTGCCGGGAGTTCGGAGAACAGTAAGGAATTCTAAATCTTTTGAACCTTTCAAAATTCGTCTCACTTTAGACTGGGAACATTTTGTTGCTTCTGCGGTCCGTTTCACACATTGTTTTAAATTATCAACTGCATTATTATCAGCCTCTTTCTTCATGAAACAATATACGTCATAAATCATTTTTCTCACATGTCTATGTAAAACCATTTCGTAATTACAAACTTTTGTGCGCGATGGTGTTTTGAAAACGAACGTAACGTGAACACAAAGCGGAAAGCAAAGGTCGACTAACGAACCAATAGCGCACCGGCTAGCAAACAGCGCGTGACCCGTCGCCCCGCGCCGCACCTCATACCACCAAACAGACCGATAAATCGCCTAATGCGCAGCTTGATCGCCAGCGTTCATTTTACATGACGCGACCTGTATAATTCATGTCACATATGTTTGATAACTTATTTCAATGTTAATAAAATAGTCTTTGTCGAAATGCTTAGAGCAAACACGGTGATGTTTTTTCCAATGCCAATTGGGACGAGCTATGGCAACGATCCATTTTTGCCCTATAGCATCATTGTGGGGAATCTGCAATGAAACACATTGTATGAAACACAATATGAAAATCAGATAGTCAGGGCCGTCTTAAACTATGCTGGGGCCCTTGGGCACAGAAGAATTTGGGGCCCTTTTTGGAATTTAAAGAAAGCGAATTAAACAATTTTTTTTCACTATTTCTTTATTATGGGTAATCGGAAAGAAAGAGTAAAATATGTTTATTTGACACAGTTTAAGGGCACACAACAATAGCGAAGTAAACAAAATAATAATAATAATATCTGATAATATAAAATAAAATTAACATAGTCGCTATGATAAAAAAAAATAGAAAATATAAAAGAATACAAAAGTGTGTGCCCCACGACTGCGCCAAGACAAACACTTCAACATTCACAAATAATCAAATATAATATGTAATTAATGATATTAGTATGCTGCTAGTTTTTTGGTTACGACAACGATAATGGTTTCTTTCGGGATTTCTGTTGAGCAAAATTTTTCTATTATATTCTCAAACTCAATTTTTTGAAGGATATCACTTTCTACGCACATATTGACAAATTACTTAGTCGTTCTTGTAACATTGTTGTTCGCCATTCATTTTTTATTAAGCTGCGAAAATGAACGCTCACCACTACAATTGGTAATCATTAGGCAAAGGAATATTCTTGTAGCAACTTTAACATTTGGAAAAGTTTCTTCTAATGTATCTGACTTTATTAGGTTATGTAAGGCTGAGATATTTAAATCCGCTGATTGCTTTTTTTTGTACAAATTGAAAGAATGCTACTGCTTCAGTAACACAGTCAACAGCCTGAACACCCACTAAATTAAGCGAATGTGCCGCACATGGAACGTAAATTGCATATTCGCATACTTCTTTTATTCTTGACTGAACACCAGAGTACTTTCCAGACATATTTGCTGCATTGTCGTAGCTCTGCCCGCGACAATCTTTATGGGGATATCAAAGCTTCCAAAAAAGTTTAAAATGGTATCAGCTAAATATTGCGCATTATATTCATCCATAGGCAAAACAATCACACCAACACCCTTTACAGACAATGGCTCCCTGTTAGCCACTGTGATAGTTTTGACTGATGGTTCACGGATATTATACATCCATTCTTTATTACCACACATATGCATGGATGCACCGGAATCAATGTACCATTGATTACTCTTTTCATCACTATTGACTAAAAAAGCTGCGGCTAAACTAGAACTCTCTTGTTTGTAATGTTCCCTTTTCTTCTTTGAATCTTGACAAAATTTTGCATAATGTCCATAACCATTACAATTGTAACACCTGGGACCTTTGGTTTGTCTTGAGGGGGGTTTTGACTTATGTGAATTATGTTTAAATTTTCTTGTATGTGAGTAAAGCGCACTATTCAAATGGTAATTTCTATTTCTTGCAATAGTTTGGTTTTAATTAGGTCTGCACTGATTTTAGCTCCTGAGTTTTCGAGTCCCATAATCATAGGCTTGTACTGATCTGGCAGACCGGCCAACATCAATGTGCCAAGCCATTCGTCGTTTACATCAAAGTTGATATTTCGCAATTTGTGGGCAGCATTCATAATTCTACTGACATAGTCCTCTATACCACTGCTAGACTCAATTGATGTGTTTATTAATTCGTTGAGTAAACCACCTTTTCTGGTGAGACCATTATCATCGAATGCCTTATGTAGGTTAGACCATACCTCTTTCGCGGTTTTGCAGTCCTGTATGTGTACATAGTTCTGGGAATTTATCAATAAAATCAGCTTGAACTTAGCTAAAATGTCTTTCGACAGGTCGACAGTTTGATCTGGTTTGGGTTCCACACAATTCCGTAGTCCCTCATGTTCAAGGTAGGTTTTCGCACTAAACTTCCAGGTGTCAAAATTGTCGCGACCATTAAATTTTTCCAGATTGAACATATGCGAATTCATAACGGCCACGTGTGTAGCGTATTGCGGCGGTTGGGGACCTGCCCGCAGATAGAAGGGAGACAATTGAAAACTCAGGGTAATTACGTGGTACGAGCTTTATTTTTACACCTCCGCGTTACACTCGGTACTGGTTGCTGGTGTTATGCAACACGAGTCACTGGCCTGGGGAACTCCGATCCAGGCGAACGGCACGTAGATGTTGCACGTGGTTGGCTCCGGCGGCAGCTCGCCGGGCAGTTGGAAGGCCACGTAGGTGAGCAGGGTGTGCACGTGGTCGGGGTCAGCTCTCGCGACGTTGGTAGTGTGCACGTGGTCGGCTCCGGCGGCAGCTCGCTGGCAGTCGGTCGGGGTCAGCACACCCGACGATGGTGGTGCGCAGCTGGACGTGGTCGGGAGGCAGCTCTCCCGTCCGTCTGCTACGGCACCGTGATCCGCACCGTAGAAGTGCACCGTGTATGCGCGCAGCGGGAGCGCACGTGGTAGCACGTGGAAGAAAAAGGCACGCCGTAAAGAAGAAACACCGTGGAGAAGAACCTGGAATCAGATTCCACCAGGTCGGAATGCAAGCTAGGCTTACATTCCGCGCCAGCGACTCGTGACAGCTCACAAGCCCTGATGCCCAGAATACATAATTAGCGGTTAGTAAATTGGCACACTCACCCTAGCGGGAACAACGAGGTATGTGAATATGTAGTGCCACGGCCAAAGATAATGGCTCTAAAAGGCTGCGAGTCGCGTTGCACGCCTATTTATGCAGGCGCCATTCGGACGTACGTCAGTGCAATGACAATTCGTTGCAATGATGATGCTCATTGGTAGTTCTAATTGCGAGGGCGTTAATCATTCACATTATAACCACAGACTATTTAGAAAGACAATAGTAACGTTGACAGAGTATATATATACTATAACCTTCAAAATGACCGGTACAATTGCTTATTACGGAGAAACTTCGATATCTTATCGTAACTTTGATATTACTTTATTTTTGAACCACGCTCTGCTACCATGTAGAAGATTTCATAAATAAAGCACTGATATTAGATATTTTGATGAAGGAATGGTTATTACAAAAATGGGTTAACAACAACAAGGGTTTTTCTTTTGACATAACTGCAGTGACGCCGCCATGCGGCAAGTATTACAACTATTCAAATTGCGTTCCATTTCTTACAGTATCGTACCGACATAAAATGTGTAATGTGTACAGTGTTTTATTCATAATACAAACCGCTATAAACTACAATATACTAACATCTATGTTATCTATAGAATATACAGTACACCACCATTGAACACGACTACGTAAATTGGTAAAAATGAAAAATGACTTTATCGAATGGCCAACAGCAGATTATAATATGACTACAGCATAATAAAGTATAATTAATAAAACTTTTTGCACTGATGTACAGAGTTTTTTAATATATTAGGTTTTTTGTTTACTCACCGATGGAAGTTGATGAATTCAGTTTCATTTTCTTTACGAGAAGAATGAGATTTACATCCCACAACAATGCAGGCCATTGTTTGTTCGTAGGGCTATATTTTACTTAAAACAGCACTGTATATTTATTAAATTAACAATAAAAATATTACACAACATGTAGCCAATATTGAAAAGCATCAATCCTTTCTGGCAGAAGGTCAGACGAAACGTTCGGTCACGAGATGGGTTGTAGCACGAGCGCCTGGGTGACCCAAGTTTTGGAATTTGTTGAAGGCTGCTCTGCGAAAAGTAGGGGTTAAATAGGGACGAGGCTTACCGGTAGACACATCACAGGTGACCAGGATGTCCGTGCCAGGAATGAAGACTTTAGTCAACTGAAGGCTAGAGTCGTGGAGAAGAAGCTCAGCTAACTCCTGATCAGTCTCCTGTGATTTAGCAAGGTCTTCAGTCTTGATCGAGAGCGATGGCGTCGGCGCGCGACATCGCGTCAGCGACGACATTGTCCTCTCCCTTAATATATTTGATGTCAGTGGTGAACTGACTAATAAAAGATAATTTATTCAACTGCGAGGATGGGAGTTTTTCCCTACGCTGCTCAAAAGCGTATAGCAGTGGTTTATGATCCGTGAATATGGTCACGTCCGGGTCACCAATTTGAAGTCACAATTTTTCACAATTTTTTTTTTAATTTCAAGAGAAATTTAAAAAAAATTCAAGCTCGCCTAATCACTTGAAGGTTCGGTATTTTTGGTTTTGAGGCACTTGTTTCTTTTTTTATATGGTCTACATAATTAAATACAAACAATATAATATGCCTTAAATACTATTCGCAAAAAACGGTTGGTCTATGTTTGTAACCTTTTACATGTAGGCACAGCATGCTTAGTAGGTGCGTTAAACTACGGTAAAAACTAGTTTTTAAATTTAACTACCACTTACCATACATATTATATTTATATACATTTTTCATTACATATTGTATATGTCGCTGCCTTAAATTTTGATTTCATGTTTAATACTTACGAAAGATAAATTTGCTAATTTACTTTGCAACAATTTTGATCAAAGATAGTTTTTAATATAGAAAATGATCTTTCACTATGTGCTACTGTGACTTGCATAAATATTTTGGTGTCACGACATTTGCTACGAGCCTTTTTGCCCTTAACACCTCCTGTCAATGTTCAATTGACAAAATTATTTTACTGAAAATAAATTAAAACTTAGTTTTTCTAATATTAAAGCCTCTAATTTTATGCAGAAATTATTATAAAGCATTTGATTGAACCTTTCTTTTCTGCCATATTAAAGTCACCATTTGCAAGATATATTTTCATTGTATTTTGTAACTTTTGAATATAAGAGTTTAGGAATTATGGCCATAGTTTTTAATGGGTGAATAGAAAATAAACAATTGGGAATAAAACAGTCGGTTAAATTAGATTATATAATAATAATAGAATCACAGTAATATTGAATGGCACATATAAAAAAAGAAAAAAAATTAAAGGCCCATCTCTCCCGTATAGGTGAGACGGTATTATTTAAAAGATTTCTTCTTTTTTCCGTGTTTACCTCCTTCCATGAGGGTTTTCTTGTTATTTCCACACTTTAAATACGTCATTGAATTCTGCGCAGTGTTCATGCACCCACATCTTGTATATTACACATTGCAGGTAATCTTCGATTAATTTCGTTTTGAAATACCAAATTTTCTCCACAACCGTGGCAAATATTCTCTTTTATAGATATCAAAGAGTGGTTCGTGTTCACTGCAGCTATCTTCTGAGTCTGATATCTTATGAATAGCTTTTAGCTTTCCTACAATTACTCTAGTACTATCAGCCTTAACGCTTGCGCGATTTTTGTAATTTACATGAAAAAAATACATTCTTTAGGGCTGGAGTAATATATTAAGAAAAAATCAACAAAAATATTAGTGAAGTATTATAAATATATTTATAAAAAAAAACACTTGCTAAACGGTATCATTGCATGTATCGGTCTATGAGGACATATACCTAATGCGTTCCAAACCATGGAATTCCCGAAGCATGTCATCATGATCAGTCAAAACTATGGCAACGATAATATTGTTGCGAGGAAATTTAACTTGGAGTCTGGTTGCGTTACATAAAATTGGTGGTTTAAGGTTTTTTAGCAAAATAATTAGAGTACCAGTTTTTAATTTGAGGGAATGTGGGGGAAGACCACTCAGATTTAGAGAATTGATTCTTGTGTGGGTAATGTACTGCATCTTCTTGCTCCATTAAATTATCAATGGAAGTGTAGTTTACGCTATCTCCTGGAAGTTTATTTAGTATTATGTCATTAATTTCGTCAACACTACTGTTCTAGCCGCCAATATTGCCCTCTAACACATCCACTGATAGTCTTGGATTTCTCCTTGGACTACATCTGGGTAGACTTTGGAGATTAGATCTTCAATGCTGGTTAACTATTTCACCTAAATCGTGATAAAAGAAAATTTCCAAAAAAGGTACTTTCCTGTCTCCTATTAAAAGTAACTTTGATGGAAAATCTGAACTGTCTCCACCCAAATGTGTTCTCATGTTAGTAGATACTTTTAGGGTATCACACTCTATGGATAGAGTAAATATTGTAGAACATAATGTTGTTTTGGTGTGCTGACTTAGGTGCATTTTGCTTTAAGCAGTACTTTGTGCATTGGTGATATGCATTATTATTTTGTGTTTTGTTTTACGTAGCTACGGAAAAACTAATTTGATTTTGTCGGGAAATTTTTAAATATTCACAGATTCATTTTCTCAATTGGTGTAAAACCGTATGGCGGAGCAACTTAAAGAGAACCATTCGAAAAAATGGCACAAGTAGAATTCAAGATGCCTCCGGCGCTGTCACTCGGTACTGTCGAAGACTTTGTTCCGAGATGGAAAATATTCAAACAATTCTAAATTTTCATAACTGCGGCCAGATTTGAGAGAATATTCGAGAACAGAAAAGCAGCAATGCTGCTAAACTATATAGGACCTGAAGCACAAGACTCATATATTAATTTACTACAGAAAGACGAGGAACCTCAAAAATACGAGAGAGTATCGAAGCGGACGATGAATATTGTTCACCAAAACAAACTGAAGTGATCAATACATTCAACTTCAGTAACCGAATTCAAGAAGGTGAAAGTTTTGATAGTTTTTACTCCAATATTAAGAAACTAATAAAAAATCGTAATTTTAAAGATTTAGAAGGCAGAATGTTAAGAGACAGAATAGTCATCATAGATAGGGCCCGGAATAATATGTAAATACATATTTCTAATTTACGCGATTTTCGTTCTAGAACTTGTTCTCTTCATCTATTAACGTATTTGGATTGTGAAAAACGAATTTTTATTTTCCATATTTCTAGGTGAAGTCTAAATTTTACAAAAATATATCACCATCATCCATATTTTCAATTTACATATGATAGAAAATTTAGTTTAGGTATAATTTATAGGTGTTCGCGTCCACACGGGCGCGCGGTGCCCTCGCGTGTCGTTCATTTCGTTTCATTCTGTATTCCCTGCCCCCGCTGCCCGGGTTGGCTAGTATCGCGGCGCGGCGCTGCGGGCGGAGTCCTACAGCAAAGTCAAATGTCATACGTACGTGACCTTTTGAGTTGCTTGCACGTCGTTGTATTTTTACATACTTACCTACATTTTTGCTACTACTACCAATTTAATTTAAAAATGCCCAATGACAAACAACCATTGTGGTTCAATTTGGACAAATATACCGAAGATTTCCGAAGCCAATCGCTAAGTACAGGCGGAAAAGTACTATATTGTAATGCATGTGGAAAATCAATTTCGTCTGAGCAGCGTTTTTTAATATCACAACATGTATCTACTGCAAAACACAAGGCAAATATTACGAAGAAAAATAAATTCAAGCAACAATTTTTCCTGATGTAATGGCAAGTACTTCTCAAAGTTGTACTTTCTCGAAGGAATTGTGTTATGCTAAGATATGTGCACATACTTTTATGGAAATTAAACAATCCAACTTATAAAAATTTCCTAAAAAAATACTTAAGCAAACGTATTCCCGATGAATCCACACTTAGAAAAAATACATGAGCGTATTTATGAAGATTGTTTAGCTAAGATTCAAGAAGACAACAAGATGACCCCATCTGGGTTGCAATAGATGAAACTACAGACACTCAAGCTCGTTGCATAGGCAACGTGATTGCCGGTCGCATGTTTGAAGACAGATCCGGCCTTTTAATGATGTAATGAGTGTTTTGCAGAGTGGGGCAAAAATTAATTGTGAAACAATTAACAACAAACAATTAAATTTGTTAAATTTAGTTGCAAGTAACAACTAAAATAATGAATTGTAATTGCAACATAACACAATTAAAAATTAATTAATTGTGCTTGTAGAACTTTGCAATTACAATTTATTAATTGTTAATTGTTTAATGCACGTTTACAATTACAGTTAACAATTAATAAATGTCAGTAACTGGAAAACATAATAATGCATACAAGAGCATTCATTCTCCTTAGTATTGTCAAAGGTATGCAAAGCCTGGATTACGCCAGTACAATATGTAAAAGAGTTTTAAAATAAACAAAATAACTCTTATAAATCAGCCTTTATTTGTATTAGTGTTCAAGTTCAGACTAAGCATTCCTCTTTGAATAGTTAAGGTGGCACTTCGATACGACTCTCTTTTCAAAAATTTAGTCTGATAATTTATGACTTCTTGGCAAATTTACCATCGTAGCAAAGAGAAAAAATCTTTCCATGCGGAAGCTGGTAAAGGTGTGTTATATTTTATAAAAACTCTTTTTATTTCAGGGTATCTGTTCAGCAGATTTAGTTCTTCACTTTTTCAGCAAAGTGTAACATCAATAATTCCGCCTTTGTTTTTGGGACGTTCATATTAGTAGACGCTGCAAGTGCTGAATTATTACTATTATCTGTATCAGATTCTAAATCAAATTCAAAAAAATATATTTTCCTTTTTTTCGGTATATTTTGTTGGGGTTCTTCGTTGATTTCTTTTGAAATAAGGGTTTTAAAAAGATTCTGCACTTTAGTTCGGTTTTGACAGGTTAAGCAACCTAGCCACTTATTCTTAAAACGAGGATAAGGAAGAGCAGCTATTGCTGCATGTTCTGCCTCAGCAGTGTTGAGATCAAGATACGGTTTAAATCTAGTTTAGATGCTTATTCCGTAAGTCTCAATCAAAGGTGCACAGTAAACTAAATCATCTCTTCATTCAATCTTTTGTATTTATCTTCTTAATGCTAAAAGACATGGCAGTACAACACCAAAATAGGTATTGTGTTCCCCTAGCATGATATCTAATGCTTCTGCTACTGGTGCAGCACTATTTCAAATATTCTTTTAAATAATCAAATTCGAAAACTTTTATAGGATTTGTAATATTTAAAGATCTATGCAGCTACAAATTCTTTTCTTGGATCGACAAATTTGTTGAAGTGCATCATACAGTAGAGATGTGTCAATTCGATTTACTAACTCGAGTTAACTCGAGTTGGGTGTAAATCGAGTCAATTGTCGTATATGGTGAAAGCTGCAGATGCTCTGAAAGTTTTATATACTAGAATGATTCATATAACCTGCCCGGCACATGGTGTAACAGGTTAGCCGAATGCATAAGGTTCCAGTTTAAACATATTGATAGTTTGGTATCAAAGAACATCTTTCTGAAAGCACCGAGCAGGATCTCCAAATTTAAAGAGTTTTATCCCGAAACTTTTGCGACCAGAGCCAGTGCTGATGCGTTAGGTTACACAGCTGACAGCGGTTAAATACTACGCCAAGCATCTTAATGAAATCAGAACCATAATTTCTCCATTGGATAAC
This sequence comes from Manduca sexta, assembly GCF_014839805.1. NCBI lineage: Eukaryota > Metazoa > Arthropoda > Insecta > Lepidoptera > Sphingidae > Manduca > Manduca sexta. The sequence goes on along the minus strand of NW_023595319.1, from coordinate 94,670 downwards.
GATTCTGCAAGCATTTTAACCACCAATAGAACTTCTTGAAGATGAATCTCTCTGTAACGATTTAGTCTACTTAAAAAGCAATTATTGCTTTTTATCACATAAGTTACAAGCCCTTGAAAATTCTTCAACATCACTGAACGAAACCCTAAAGATTATAATTTAAGAAAAAAAAAAGTTTCTGAAGCGGAAGGTCCCGTTGCTGAAGTGACTAAAAAATAACTAATGTATGTTTCGAAAAAAAATCAAGGATTTGATACCCTTGTTCAGACCAATCACTTGCCGCAGGTTATTATACACATTTTTAATTATAGTTCTAGTAACACGCCAATAGATAGCGCCAGGAAAAAATTGTATCGCGATATGGTTTACTCTACGAGGAACCTATAAGACCTTTTCGAATTATTATTTATTTATTTATTTAATTGCTTGCCGGAAGGCTTACAGACTAATAACGATCTTATAAATATAAAAAAAAAATGATAACTTAATTTGCTAATTACAAGCCTCCACCTATAAATAGTCAAATACAAATACAAACATGTTACAGAATACCAAAATATATATATGTGTGTGCGCACGTACACACACACATATACATACACATGTATATATTTATGTATATATATATATGTGTATGCATACATATATATATACAGATACATACACACACGCACATACACACAAATATATTTATTCCGTCATCACAATATGAGTCCGGAACGGATTAGTAAACTCTAAACAAAAAAGCTTCGTGCCAGCATTACTTTGGCTTTATTTGCTGTGGTGCAGAACAGGTCAATGTTAAGGTTCGGAGGCAGCTCATTAAAGCCTTTGCAACTTCTTGAGAGAAAAGCGTTCTGCCTATATATACTAGTTGAAGGGGATATGGAAAGTAAAGGTCTTTGCCTAAAGTTAAGCTGATTAGTGCGCAGGGAAATTTTCGATAATAGATCTGGGCAATCGATTGAGCCCTGAGCTAGCTTCAATAGAAAGCAGATATCACCTATCATACGTCTTTTCTCTAGGGGGAAAAAGTGGTACTTTTTACAGCGCTGGTGGTAATTCAGGTTGTTTTGATGAGCTTTAAAATCTAAATATCTAAGAAAATTCTTCTGTACTTGCTCAATTCTATTGATATACGTATTATACTGCGGGTTCCAAAGTTGCGATGCGTATTCTAATTGACTACGTACTAATGAACAGTAAAGGACTTTTATGGGCAGTATGAAAGCATTTTGAGACGTTTAATTGCAATTTATTGTGCGTACAATAATCAGAAAATCTATCAAGATCTTCCTGAAGTTCATCAGTATCGAGAGTATTATTAACCGCCTTAAAAACCTTCATGTCATCAGCATAAAGTAAAATATTTGAATTTCGAAAACATAAACTAACATCAGATATAAATATAGTAAATAATAATGGGCCCAGTATTGAGCCCTGCGGGACGCCTGATGGTATGCATTTCCAGCTAGAGGTATGGCCATATACAACCACTGCCTGTGTTCGATTCCTGATGTACGAGACAAACCAACGAAGAAGATCTCCATGTATACCAGCAGACATCAATTTCTGCAAGAGTACACAGTGATCTATCCGATCAAAGCACTTACTGTAATCTGTATAGATGACGTCAACCTGTTTTCCACCAGCCATATGCTCAGTAACGTATTCATTAAAAAGGACTAAGTTCGAAGTAGTTGAGCGGTTTTGAAGAAATCCATGCTGCTCGTTATTAAATTTAGCAGCAAGTGTTGAATAAATTTCGGAATGGATTATTCTCTCAAGTATCTTGGAGAATAGACACAATTTAGATATCGGGCGGTAGTTAGAGACCTCGGCTTTATCTCCAGTCTTAAAGACTGGTGTGACAAACGCGGATTTCCACATTTTAGGCACAATACCCTCAGACAAGGAGCGCCTAAATAAGATGCAGATTGGAGTTAGAAGACTCTCAGCACAATTAATAATAAATATCGGCGGTATAAGGTCCGGGCCACCAGATTTGTTGGAATCTAATAATTTTAACAGACAATGATACAAGATCTTGCCACAAAAAGCAAAGAGGTAGGGCTCACAATAAACAAATCCAAAACCAAAGCTATGACTAACAAAACAGAAATCAGCATACATATAGATAAGGAACAAATAGACTATGTGAAGACTTACATATATCTTGGACAACTAATCTCATTTCAGGACCAAATGGCACAAGAATTGGATAGAAGAATAACAAATGCATGGAAGAGATTTTGGTCACTCAAAGACATGATGAGAAACAAAAAATACACCATAAAAATAAAAAGAAAACTGTTCAATTCATGCATATTGCCAACTCTTATTTATGGCTGCCAAACATGGGCTATGACACAAAAACTTCACCAAAAATTAAGAACTTGCCAGAGGAGCATGGAGAGGAGCATCCTGGGCTACAAAATAAAAGACAAAAAGCGAGCGACAGACATGAGAAGGATAACAAAAATCGAAGATGTAACCAAGAAAACTCAGCAACTTAAATGGCGTTGGTCAGGTCACATGCTAAGAGAGGCAACAACAAAATGCACTAAAGACCTTACCGAATGGATCCCACGATATAACACCAAAAGAAAAAGAGGCAGACAATTAAACAGATGGTCTGATGACATAAAAAAGGTTGCAGGACCGCTATGGCTGAGAGTTGCAAGAGATAGACAAGAATGGAAGAGGTTAGAGGAGGCCTATGTGTCTGCAGGACACGCTGATTTAGATTTGGAACCGGACTGATGTGCACACTTATATTTTATGTAAACTCATTGTAAAATCAGTAATAAAGGCTTTTGAATTTTGAATTTTGAATAATTTTAATAATTTCAGGATCTTGTCTGGAATAATTTCTATAGAACATAAACTAGTACAGACATCACGATCGTTAGTACTATCCAACACGAAATCGTTAGAGTCAGATTGTTGAAATGTTGAAAAGAAATAAGTAGAAAATAGGTTAGATATATCTGTCCCTGTCTCTGCAAGTGTTTCGCGATACCGCATTAAGTTCGGTAAAGTATTACAGCATTTTTTACTCTTAATATATGTCCAAAAATATTTTGGATTTTTAGTAATTGACAGTTCTACGTTCTCAATATATGCCTTAAAACATGATTTTTCTAACTCTATTCCTCTTCTGCGTAGCAAGTTAAAGGATTCAAGATCTGACAAGTTACCGTACCTCTTAAATTTACAGTGAAATTTATATTTTTCTTTTAATAACTTTATTAATGCTCGACTAAACCACTGAGGGTACGCTTGCCGTGTAATAGATTTTATAGGAACGAATTGGTCTCTTATTTCGTACAGTTTATTGTAGAAACAACTTACTGCATCATCAAGTAAATCCGACTGTAGGTAATCGTGCCAATTGATTTGACACAGTGAGTCATTAATGAGTTGATAATCGGCTTTGTTAAACATATATTTCCTAACAGCCTTTTCTTGCAGCCCATGGATCTGCAAGAAATGCGCTTGAATGAGCAATGTTTTGTGATGCAAATCGATGGGGACTGCGAGGGTATCGCGACACTCCTCTACTGATAACGGCCAATTACAGAATACTAGGTCCAGTAGTCTTCCATTGACATTGCGTTCACCGTTAAATTGCGACAGGTTACATACCTTTACAGAATCGAAAAAGTCAATAAGTGCTTGATCGGTCAGGTCACTAGGTACTAGTGCATTATTATCATTGGAATTGTGCCACTTCACTTCGTTGCCAAAGTTGAAATCGCCGATAATGAGAAATATATCTAATGGATGGGTTGGTATTGTAGGATGAACGGAACGTAATATGTGCGTGAAACGGAATGTGTAATGTGTGAGCGAGAAGGAGGATGTTTTTGAAAATGTCGGTAGTTACAAGTATGGAGAATTAAGACGCAAGGAAGACGTGTAATGTAAAATAATATAAAACGAGTACAAAGTGAAGAAAAATCTTTTATTTACAATATCCCAAATATTTTGGGGCTCGTCCGGGATATTGTTTAGCAAGATTAAGGCGTAAAACTGCGAAAAACGAAGAGCAGAAAAATGGCGGAACAAGACGTGCAAACCCAATTATTCGTGCCGGATATGATAAGATTCAGCGGCGAAGATCCCGCGTATACATCGTCTAAGTGGGCGCAAGATCTAGACGATAATGCCGAAATCTTCGGGTGGACGCCGCAACAGCGTCTTGTAATTGCCCGGAGATCATTAACGGGAACTGCTGAGCTATGGCTGAAAACTGAAAGAGTGCACAAGACCTATGATGAGTTGAAGACGGCCATACTAAAGGAATTTCCAGACGCAACCAATATAAAGGAGATGCACGAGCTTATGGCAGCTCGGAAAAAGCGAAAAGAAGAGTCCTTTTATCAATACATGTTAATTATGAAGGAGATGGGTAAGAGGGCGAAATTCCCAGACTATATCGCCATTCAGTACATCATCGATGGAATCGTGGACTTGGAAGTTAATAAGAGCATATTATATGGTGCGGCAACGTACCCGGCGTTTAAAGAGAAATTGGCGATATATGAAATGATTAAGAAGAAATCAGCCAAGCATGTAGAACGACCTGCAGTGAAGCAAGCCGAGATTACTTCGCGTTACCACTGCTATAATTGTGGCGGGAAAAATCATGTAGCAAGCGCATGCCGAAATGGTCTAAAATGTTTTAAATGCAACCAATTCGGCCATATTTCAACCAAATGCACGGCGACAGAGGCAAACATTGGCGCTAGTGGCAACGTCACGTCGGCAAAACAGCAGCATGTGGCAAGTGGATCGACGTATCAACAACGACCGTCGCTAAAGCAGCGCTGTGACGTTAGCCAATCAAAACCCAGCAAACATGTTGGTATGGTCGAAGCGTTGACCAATCAAAACGACGAAGTGATCGGCCATGATTTATATGAAGAAAACGTCAGCGGAGCTGTCATGCAAGTTGTAAACAATAAACAAAGTCGGCAAATACTAAGTAACAGCGCGTTAAAGGCAGTCAAACTAGGAGATTTCATTGTGGATGCGTTGGTGGATACCGGCAGCGACGTAAATCTGATGTCTGAAGACTTATGTGAAGAGTTAAAAGTGCAGTGCGTAGATGATGAGACTTTATTGTCTGGACTCGGTCTCGCGAAAGTGAAATCGTGCGGAAAAGTTTTCGTCAATATAGGAGTGTAGATGGACATTGTTATTCTAATATTATATTTCATGTAATATCTAAAGAATCAATGCCGTATAGGTTAATAATTGGCCAAGAGTTTCTTAAAAACGTTGTTATGGTAGTACGTGAAGGTGCTGTGCTATTATTGACACAAGATGATGAATGGTTGGCGAGGGTGAATTGTTGTATGAGTGTTTGTGAAGTTACAGGTCACATTTCCAACGTCAATATAAAGACGGAGGTCATGCGTTTAATAGAAGAATACAGGCCCAACCAAATCAAGGAAGCCCCTATCCAGATGAAAATAATATTGAAGGATGATATTCCTGTGGCTCAGCGACCCCGAAGGTTATCAATAGGGGAGCAAAAAATAGTAGAGGAATTGGTAGAAGAGTGGCTTCATAAAGGAATAATTCGGGTAAGTTTTTCAGAGTATGCTAGTCCAATAGTTTTGGTAAAAAAGAAAGATGGTTCGTCGAGGCTTTGTATTGATTATCGTCAACTAAATAAGAAAATAATTAAAGATGAATTTCCATTACCAATTATTGATAACTTGATTGATAAGCTCGGAGATGCTAAAATATTTAGTGTGTTAGATTTAAAGAATGGATTTTACCATCTCAAAATAAGTGAGGAATCTGTACCTTATACATCTTTCATAACTCACCATGGACAGTTTGAGTTTTTGCGTGCACCATTTGGTCTGTCCATATCACCTAAATATTTTTCGAGGTTTGTTTCAATAATTTTTAGAGAGTTGATTGCGAAGGGCGTTATGGCAATATTTATTGATGATATAGTTATACCAGCGGTATCCGAGGCCCAAGCTGTTGAGAGGCTCAGACAGGTTCTAGATGTAGCGTCACAGAATGGATTGGAGATCAACTGGAAGAAAGCAAAGCTGGTATGTCACGAGATTGAGTATCTTGGACATTTAATTAAAGATGGTGAAATAAGACCAAGCCCTGACAAGATACAGGCAGTTGCTAAGTATCCAGAACCTAAAAATATTAAGCAAATCATGGGTTTCATTGGTTTAACCTCTTATTTCAGGAAATATATAAAAGATTATGCAAAAATAGCCAGACCTTTGACGAATTTAATGAAAAAGGAGTTCCCTTTATATTTGAGGATGAGCAAAGGTATGCTTTCAATATATTAAAACAAATGCTCACCAGTGAACCAGTGTTAAAGATTTATAACCCTAACCTACCAACCGAGTTGCACACTGATGCCTCAAGTTGTGCGTTGGCAGCTATATTGTTGCAATTGCATCCAGAAGGTGAACTTCATCCGGTTCATTACATGAGCCGCAAGACCACTGAAGCTGAAAGCAGATACTCTACTTATGAGTTAGAAGCACTTGCCATTGTTGAAGCAGTAAGAAAGTTTAGACATTATTTATATGGTATACATTTCAAAATTGTAACTGACTGTAAAGCTTTTGAACAAACATTAAAGAAAAAGGACTTGACTCCAAAGGTGGCCAGGTGGGTCTTTCTATTGGACGAATATGATTATGTGATAGAGCATAGAGCCGGGCACAAAATGCAGCATGCTGATGCCCTGAGCAGAAACCCATTTGTGGCTACAATTGTAAGTTTGCAAGAAGAGATAAGGAAAGGCCAGGAGGCTGATGACGAACTTAAGGCTATCAGAGAGATAATACTGAAAAGCGGACAGTATTGCGATTTTTGGTTAGATAATGGAATTTTGTACAAGGGTGAAGAGAAGCGATTGGTGGTACCTAGGAGTCTAGAGAAAGAAATAATACGGAAAATTCACTAAAAGGGCATTTTTCAGTCAGAAAAATGAAAGAAGCAGTAGGAAAGGATTATTATTTAAAGAATATGAATAAAATGATTGAAGAAGTGGTCGTAAGCTGTATTCCCTGTTTACTCGCAACAAGAAAGGAGGGGAAGCAAGAAGGTTATCTTAACCCGATTAACAAAGAAGATATTCCTTTCCATACCCTTCATTTGGATCATATTGGACCCTTTACTGAAACAAGGAAGCAATATAACTATATTCTTACAATGATAGATGCCTTTACGAAGTTTATATGGCTTTTCCCAACTAAGTCAACATCAAGTGCAGAGGTACTCATGAAACTACAGATTCACCAGCAAACTTTTGGTAATCCATCCAGAATCATAACTGATAGAGGCACAGCATTCACCAGTAAAGATTTTGAAGCGTATTGTAAGGATGAAAATATACAACATATAAAGATAACGACTGGAGTGCCACGAGGAAATGGTCAGGTAGAGCGGGTTCATCGGATTCTGATTCCCATGTTAACAAAGCTGTGTTTAGAGGACAAGTCATTATGGTATAGGCATGTAAGTCGAGTACAGAGAGCTATAAATAGCTCTTATCAAAGAGCAATAAATACTTCACCTTTTCAGTTGCTAACTGGAACGAAGATGAGATGTAAAGAAGACATTCAAGTGATGGAACTATTACAACAAGAAATTATTGAGAGTTATGATGAAAGTAGAGAAAGCTTAAGGCAAGAAGCCAAGCAGCAGATCCAAAAATGCAGGATGAGAATAAAAAAGCATATGATAAGAAGAGAAAACCCAGTTCATCTTATGAGCTAGATGACTTAGTGGCTATTAAGAGAACGCAATTCGGACCAGGGCAGAAAGTTAAGCCTAAGTTTTTGGGGCCATACAGGGTTGTCAAAGTAAAAAGAAACGACAGGTATGATGTTGAAAAGCTGTATGACACAACAGAAGGACCAAACAAGACTTCTAGTTCTGCTGACCTGATGAAAAAAGCCGAATGTAGGATGAACGGAACGTAATATGTGCGTGAAACGGAATGTGTAATGTGTGAGCGAGAAGGAGGATGTTTTTGAAAATGTCGGTAGTTACAAGTATGGAGAATTAAGACGCAAGGAAGACGTGTAATGTAAAATAATATAAAACGAGTACAAAGTGAAGAAAAATCTTTTATTTACAATATCCCAAAGTATTATATTATTGATAGCATAAGTGAAATTTTGCAACTGAGTTTTAAACGAATTACCTAGGTTTTCTCTGCAGGGGTACAGTGCACATATATGGATATTATAAGTCACGGACGGTTTGGACTGACGTACAGTAATCGTTAGCCATAAGTCTTCGGCACTGCTGCGCCAGCCATATTTCTCAACGACAATAAAATCTTTTTTTACTGCGATTTATACGCCGCCACCGAAAGACTGCGAGATGCGTTCGCCATCACGGTCGCAGCGCCACACTAAGTATCTCCCATCAAACAATTCACAATTACTTATACTGTCCACCAACCACGTTTCGGTAATAACAATCACATCATAATCGTTTAAGTAAACGTTACGCAGAAAGATATTAGTTTTTGTACGTAATCCGCGGGCGTTCTGGTAATATATTTTAAGAGAAGTCATTATTAAGCAGTACTATTATGTCCACATAATAACAAGAGTAAGCGGTTTTGGAAGCTAAGTTAATTAATGAACAGAATCTGCACAGTGCCAGACACGCATTATATGAACACTTATTATTAAGAATAAAAAAAAAACATTGAGGGTAACAATTAAAAACTCGACAAAATTAACAGAACACGGTAAAACACAGTGTTTCCTTACGCATAAATTTAAGTTGCATATTGTGAATAAAAACCGAACCAGAACAAAAGACACGGTATAAAAAAAACAAGATAAGAACGAATAGGCCTTTAAAATTTAATATGACGAAATTTTAAAGGCAGAAATATCCATGATTATTAATTATTTTTACGTTTTTCTTTCAACTGCGAGAACTAATCACTAACTAGACGTGAATTTAAATTCTTTACTTGCCAATACTTGTTTACTTACCCAGATTAAAGGTGAAACAAAATGTATGAAAATGGACCTTGAGGTATCGCCTTAAGTAACATTTAGAATAGCAAAATTTAAAGGAATCCGATCCGCACCCACAGCAATGACACAGAAATTGTTGAAATATACAGGTAGCACACAATAAGTAGCGGTTCTCAAACTTCGTGACAGTGTGTAACAATATTATAGTGACTCCCAGAATAACAGGTTGATAAGCACAGGTGATAGGTAATAATTTTAGTGACACTGGGAGGGTTAAAGTAACTTTGTTAAGTCTTTGTCTGATTTTACTACAATTATTGGAGAAGTATCGTTTTTTCGGACGTGAATTTTCGCATACTTCACCCATATGTATTGAAAATCCTTTTCACTTGCAATCTTCTTTGCCTTAGACAGTAGCAGTTTATTCAAGGTGGTTAGATGATCATTAATAAAAATCCGATTATGACCTGTCAGTCCCAAATGTCCAGAGGTAAGTGGATTCAATTTAGAAGCCATCCTGGCAGCTGTTATGAAATTTTCTTTCACATATCTATTTGTAAAGCAGACGATAATGGGCTTGATGTTGTCCTTTTCACGTGTAGGCACCCTTGTGATAAAATTAACATGAGCGTTCTGAACTGGATACTGAATCTTATTCCCAATAGTAGAAAGAATTTTAAATAGATCTTCATTTTTATCTTGCCTTATTCCTTTGATTTCTATATTATTTACTCGTGCCCATTGGTCTTTAACATTTGACTCATGCTCCATTCTATCCACTCGCACCTGAAGAAGATTTACCTGATCTAGAAGCTTTTCAATTTGAACTACACGTTGTTCTAGACTATTTATCTTGCTATTAAATTCGCGAATCGCGTCATTAGACTCGTCGACGGATGATTTCAATTGAGCAAACTCGGAACGCAATGCTTTTAACTCCTCAGTCAGAGACTCCAACGGGGCTAATTTTGACGACAGTGCTCTAATTTCTCTTAGCACTTGGGGATCATTATTCGCCTTAGGTGAACTAGGTAACTGATTGCAACTCGACTGTTTGCACTTCATACAACGCCAAGTAAGTTTTCGGTCGCCTAATTTGCGAAACCCTGATTCCGTTATGCCAGCACAATGATAGTGTAAGGCCTGGCAGCAGGATGTACAATTTACTCCGTCAGTGAGTAAGTCACCACAAGCACCACAATTTGTATCCATCCTTGAAAGTTTGAGATGCACTGGTATCCTATAACAGGCTGAGCAGAGTGTTACACAAATTCGACCGTTCGCAACGAGGCGTGCGACACGACTGATATACTTATACGACATATACCTCGCCTACGTACTGTGTAAATAATTAATAAAAATTCTAAGTTCGTGAAAGTGTGTTGTTCTCATTACGGATCCAGACCTGTTCATGGTCCAATCGAGCCGGATTATACTGGACGAGTTATTGCTTCATTCTGCGGTAGTAGTAACTACCCTCTACGTCCATACTGGATAGTGGATCGCTATCCAGAATCGTCGACCCCACATCGTGAGTGGTGACCAGTGCGAGTCGGCGCGGTGTGGTGTGTTGTCGGGTGGCGACATCCGGAGGAAGAGACATACAAGGAAGGTGAACCGTTGCAGAGTCCGTTACGTCGGCGCTAGAGGGCGCTACAGGTAGCCAGTGCAGTGTTACGTTGAAAATAAGTGAGTGTGGTGCAATCATAATTGTGAGTACATTTTCAATATAATTATAGAAGAAGTTAAAGTAAATTTGAAGTTGTTATTTGGACGGAATAATTTATATAGTTTTAGACTTGTAATAATTTTAAGCGAAAAGTGGTTGAGACGGGGAATCCATGCCCGATTTCTTTATAGAAAAAATTAAACACTTGTAAAATTTCAAAGATTGTATAAGAAATAGTTTGACCCTAAGACCCAAGGATATAAACAAGGGAAACATCTCTTCAGAATACCAAAGCACCGCTCCACGGTATTCCTGGTCTCTATATGGGCCCGGTTATATGCTTCTTCACTTGGTATTGAGGGGTACAAGAAAGGTGTTATTGCATGGGTAGTTGTTGCTTGTGCTCTGTATACCACTATGCTACTAGCAAATTATGTCCCGAGTATGATGAACGCCAAAAATAAATTAAGACATATATGGCTAAGAGCTCCATTTCTTATGCTAAAGCCAGTAAACTATTTCCACCAGTTTCCAAATCTTTTGCAGACACTCTTATTTTCCGCCTATCTCGTGATCCAAGTGTTTCAATACCTGTTTAGGCAGCAACAATCGCCAGTCACTGCTACTAAGGAATACAATAAAGAACAATACAATAATATGTCTATTAAAAGATTTTAAAATTCCTGAACCTACTAATGGATGTGCTCTTAATAAAGATAAAGATTCCTAGACTGAACTATCATTACAAATTTTAATTTATCACCGTCCAACGCTGTCCCGCTCTTAAATAGTCTTTCCTCACATTCTTCCCAAAATGGACAATTTAAATTTAATAATTTAATACAGTGGAATTGCCGCAGTATAACCAATAAAGAAAAGTGAACTAATTTATTTAATTAATAAATATGGGCCATAGACTCTTGCTCTTTATGAGAAATGGCTCAAACCAAACTATGCCTTAAAATTAATGCGTTATAGAATAATCAGAGAAGATAGACAAGATGGGTATGGTGATGCTGCCATACTTATTAAAGCTCAGTGCCATATTCAGTAATTTCTCTTCCTTCACATAGCGATGAAATATCTATACTAGCTTTAAATGTCAATAATATTTGTCTTGTTTCTAGTAATATCTCTCATCTTTCACTCCCGTTACTTCATGAAGTTAATAACCTTATATCCTGTCTTCCGCAACATTTCTTATGGCTGGGAGATTTCAATTGTCATCAATCTTGGGGTAGCTCTATATCTAATCAGTGTGATGAAGAGCTTCTAGAGATAAAGTAAATGGAGTAAGTAAGTAAGCTTCAGTAAAAATTGATGTAAAATTAACAAAAATAAATAAATAATTTGCGGTGGCAACATAGGTCAAAATACAGTTGCAACTTACTGATAAGCAGGTACAGGAGGATCTTGCCATGATAAACGATTATGATGACATGCGTTCAAAATGCTTGGGTAATTATAAAGCGCAGCCAAAACAGGCAATAGATCGAGTAATTTAAAATTATTTGTAGCAACCCAAACCCAACCCAAATTTATTAAAAACCCAGTCGTATTGATATGTATTGCGTGCATGAGTACTTGTGAATCGAAGATCGATCGATTTACGGGACAGAGTCTGTCCCGCCGGGACATTTCAAAATGTGCCTAAAATACGGAACGTCCCGGTAAATACGGGACGTCTGGCAACGCTAGTAGAGACGCAATGGATCATGTATCAAAGCCGATGGGAGTCCGGCGTGTGCAAGTATAGTGTGCGCACGATTGGAAACTATAAGCAAATAAATAGTGTTACTATTACATTGGCGTTCATATTTCCGCATAATAAAATAGACTATACCCATAAACAACTAAACTATCGTCAAATATATTCAACATAATTTTTGAATTAAGTATTCTTGAAATTCTTCATCACATAGTATTAAATACCTTGAATATTTTCCTTATCACATAAACCAATGGCAGGACCTAAATTATATTTCGGCCTGATTGTATTGGTGCACTCCTAGAGCAGATCTATAAAACGAACTTATTATTAATTAAAAAATTAAAACAAAATATATTGCAAGCATGATGTAGTTAATAACGTTTTGTTATAAATTTGATATTAGATAGAACTGATTTTGTGTTTATGTTTTAGAAAAACATGGTTGAATTTTATTTTAGTGCCTTATGTCAACGTATCTGTTTTTTTGACGAGGGGCACTGCCAGTCATGCACGCAGGTTAATATAAAATGTAGACAGTAATGTAGTTAAGAGGTATCACAGCATAGTGGCAAAAATTGTTGGAAGCAAACGAGTTAACTTCTGCCAAAGTAAGGGATACCAAACAAGGTGCACTGCAGCAGCTGTGTCATTTAGCACAAAGAAAGTAATGTCCGTTCAGTAAAGAACTATCTTACAGAGTTATTGCAATAACTAAATGTTCCTTTAACTCATCTTTGGTGTTTATTTACCTGCATGCTATGTTGACGAGCGAAGAAAAATAAAATGATAATATTATGCACACTAGCAACACCCAGTGTTAACCAAGCCGATAACCTGGACCCGAAGGTCATTGACGCATCTCTCTTAAAGTCTTAAAGTGTTCACCTAGATTATCTAATTCTACAATAACCAAGGAATAGATTCGTTTGCCGTTATTATTAATCACGTAGTAAGTTCAGTAACAATACAACCCTTACACCGAGATGGAGGTGTGTGTTCTGCTAACCCACGGATTGACAACTAAAAATGAAGCTTCCGAGCAAGAATTTGCCGGCGTCGCGACCAATCTCCGCATACCACCTATATGGCGTGACAAACTGCGCCTGTGATTTGCTTAATTCGAAGACATCGTCGCACCGCACAAAAAGGGAGATAAAGCAATGTGTGATCTCGTCGTCGCACAGCTCGAACGACAAGACGTGGATGACATCTCTGACATACTCCTGCGTCCCCCTGAAACCGAAAAGTACGAAACGATCAAAAGCCGCCTGTTGCAAGTCTACGAAGAATCCGAGCAGCGCCAGGTGCAGAGATTATTGACGGAAATGGAACTAGGAGAGAAGAAGCCATCGCAGCTTCTGCGCCACGTGAAGAATTTAGCTGGCGACAACATTTCCGATTCTACTTTGCGTATTTTGTCGACAAATCACCTCCCGCAGTCCATCCGCGCCGTTCTCGCTGTAAGCGAGAATATCGCCAAGAAGTCCGATATAAACGATAATGCGTTCGTGGCAGACAAGATATTGGAACAGTCACGTCCTGAAGTCGCCGTAGTAACCTCGACTCCGAGCCACTCTGCATCGACCGACATGTCAATTCACGAAAAAAATCGACATGCTTACGAGAGAGATATCCGAAATTAAAGGCCCAGCGTGTTAGACGATTATTGTAAACGCAATATAAAACGAGCACGTCACTAATGACAATTGACAAGATAGAACGTCACTAGTTTTTTCCCCCCCGCTCGCTCTCTGTCTGTGCCCATGGCCCTTGTAACACTGTACAAATACATATCTCTGTTCATCCTGGAATTCCTGTTTCGTTTTATTTATAAACCATCAGGTTATGGGCCCAGGATATAAATTAAATAAGTACATCGAAGAATTTCGCACGAAAAGCTGGTACCGGCAAAAATCATAACCTCCTACGTAAATACGGCGGCGTGGTATCAACATAATGGCGTCGAACGCAAGTACAAATTTCATTTGTATAGAAAAGTTAAAAGGCATCGACAATTATAGTTCGTGGAAATACCTGATGCGAATGCTTTTGATTCAAGAGGAATTGTGGGAATGTGTCGAACAAGAGACTTGTACTGACACAAAGACGCAACAAAGGCTTTGGCGCGTATTGCGTTGTCGGTACAATCGTCAGTCATTCCGCATATTCGTACAGCTACGACGGCACGTGAGGCATGGAATAGCTTGTCGAAAGCATATGAAGACAGAGGGCTGTGTCGCAGGCTAGGACTCCTCAGAACATTGTTCGGGATCAAACTGCAAGAGTGTGCAAACATGGAGGCCTACATTAATAAAATAACAGAAATGGCACAACTCAGCGAGATAGGTTCACCTTTAGAAGACGACTTTATTGCTATAATTATGTTGAGTGGACTTACGAGTGATTACGATCCGTTAATAATGGCTATCGAAAATTCAAATTTAAAAATATGTAGCCAAATCGTTAAAGGAAAATTATTGCAAGAAAATATTAGAAGGAACGACAACAATGAACCTGTTTCTGCCTTATTTGTCAAGAAACAACCAAAATGTTACAGGTGTAAGAAGGTAGAACACTTTATTAAGGATTGTCCTAAGTCCGGACACAAAAAGGGTATGAAGACCAATACGGGTACATCCAAAGCCTTACTGACTGCCCTGTCAACATATAATTTCAAGCCTGGTTCGTGGTACATAGACAGTGGTGCTACAAGGCATAAGTGTTGTGACAAAAGTGTTATGAGTAATTTTGTTGATGATGAAAAGCCAGTAGAAGTAAGTGTAGCTAACGGTGATAAATTATTCACTGCCGGAAGAGGTTGTGTTAGTGTGCATATGAAAAATGGTAACTTAAAGACAATAAGTAATGTTTACTATGTACCTAACTTGACGGCTAACTTGCTATCTGTAAGTGCCATGATAAGCAAGGGATTTAAGGTTGTGTTTAGTTCTGGCAGTAGTAAAATTTATGATAAGCAAATTGTAATAGCTACAGGAACTCTATGTGAAGGTGTCTATCGACTGGACACTTTAGAGTTAGGTATTTTCAATTGTAATTTTACCATAAAACCCCATGCACCCATTAGTGTTGTAGAGACTGTGTGTGAGCCACTTGGTAGTAAGGCAGGCTGCACTGCAATGCCTGCTGTCACAGAAAAGGTAGAGGCTTCGCATCAGGTATGGCATCGTCGCCTTGCACATCTCAATCATCGCAGTATGGAATTGTTGAGAAAAGGTATGGTCTCAGGAATATCTTATAATAATAGTAACTTTGATAAATGTGTGTCATGTATTGAGGGAAAGCAAACTCGTACATCCTTTCCTAAAAACTCATTAAATAGAGCTACAGAAGTTCTAGAGTTGGTTCACACTGACTTGTGTGGTCCAATGCCCATAACATCATTCAGTGGAGCTAAATATTTTATAACCTTCATAGATGATTACTCTAGAAGAACTTATGTTTATTTTTTGAAAAATAAGTATGAAGTTTTTGATACATTTAAAGCTTGGAAAGTTCTACCAGAAAACCAGACTAACAAGAAATTAAAAATTATACGGAGCGAAAACGGGACTGAATATTGCAATTTTAAGTTTCAGAATCTTCTTAGAGAGTGTGGTATAAAGCACCAGACAACAGTACCAAATTGTCCTCAACAAAATGGAGTTGCTGAGCGTGCTAATAGGACTATAATGGAGAAGGCACGCTGTATGCTTCAAGAAGCAGGTCTTGGACAGAAATATTGGGCAGAAGCTGTGAACACAGCTGTTTACCTCAAGAATCGTTCACCCACTATTGCTGTCAAGGGGTGCACTCCAGAGGAGAAGTGGACAAATAATAAGGTATCAATTTCACATTTGCGTATTTTTGGGTGTATTGCCTATGCACATGTACAAAATCGTACTAAGTTGGAACCCAAGGCTACGAAGTATATATTTGTTGGCTATTGTGAAGACACAAAGGGGTACAGGTTATTAGACCCTGAATGTCCCAAAATATGTAAAAAGGCTAGATATGTGACATTTTTAGAAAATAATTTTGTGTCAAATGATGATAATCATAAGTTGTTTACACAAGTAAATTTAAATGTGAACAATGATATAGAACCTCCTACAGAATCATCTACTGAGGAAAATATCTCTGATGAGGCTAATTCTGATGACACAACTATAAATCAGCATGAGCAGAGATATAATGTGACAGTAAATGATTCTGACTCCGAGGGGGAGAGCTATTATTCAAATGATGCTGCGGACGAGTCTTATATTCCAGACATGGAAGATGTGTCAACCTCGAGTTCATACTCTGAACATGCAAGTGATAGCGATTCCATGTTGGCTCATTTCGTCAAATAAATGTCCTGTGCCAATGACCCCGATGAACCACAGACAGTGCAGCAGGCGCTAAAAGGTCCAGAAGCAAATAATTGGAAACAAGCTATGCAAGATGAGTATAACTCTTTCATTGTCAATAAGTGCTGGACTCGGACCGATCGAGTTAGTGGTCAGAAAGATGTAAAATGTAAATGGATTTTTAAAAGGAAATTGGGTGTAGATGGTAAGCTTAAATATAAAGCTAGATTAGTAGCCAAAGGGTTTTCACAAAAATTTGGTATAAACTACAATGAGACATTTTCCCCTGTTGTTAGATATTCGAGTATTAGAGCACTTTTAGCTATAGCTGCTAGATATGATATGAATATTCAACATCTAGATGTTAAAACAGCCTTTCTCAATGGCGACTTCAGGAATTAGTTTTTATGGAACAACCAGAAGGTTTCACCATAAAAGGAAGTGAGAATAAAGTTTATAAACTTAATAAAGCTATATATGGCTTAAAACAAGCTGCTAAAGCTTGGTATGAGAAAATTAATAAAGTTTTGTGTTGCAAATTAAATTTTAAAAGGTCTGCATTAGAACCATGTGTCTATTATAAGCATAGTAATGATCAACTTATTCTGATAGCCCTCTATGTTGACGACATCTTGTTGATGTCAACACCTAACACATGTAAATAAATAATTAATATCAAAAATAAACTCAAAAGTGAGTATGAAATAACAGATTTAGGACCACCACAGAATATTCTTGGAATGAGAATCTGTAAATATGAAAACAAAATTACTTTAGACCAGACAAATTATATTGAAAAAGTTTTAAAAAGGTTTCAAATGGAAGATTGCAAGCCTGCTTCAACCCCTATGGAATCTGGGGAAAACCTTGAAAGATCAAACAACTGTAACAATGTAAAGTTTGACTATAGGAGTTTAGTAGGATCACTCATGTACATTGCAGTGGTTTCACGACCAGACATTACACATTCTGTTAGCTATCTAAGCCAGTTTAATGATTTCTATGATGAAACACATTGGAAGTCAGCTAAGAGAGTACTTCGCTATCTCAAAGGCACAAAAGATTTATGTTTAAATTTTCATAATGGTAATTTATCAATTACAGGATATGCAGATGCTGACTGGGGAAGGGATCAAAAGGATAGAAAATCCTATACTGGTTATGTCTTTCAGATTGGTACATGTAATGTTTCCTGGGAAAGCAGGAAGCAGAGAACGGTAGCCTTGTCAAGCGCAGAGGCTGAGTATATGGCTCTCTCTGACAGTTGTAAGGAGGCTATATTTCTTCGTAATTTTCTGCATGAAGTATTGGGTGTATTGTGTAAAGTTACAATCTTTAATGACAATCAGTCAGCTCAGAAATTATGTAAAAATACTATTTTTCATGCCAAAACTAAACACATTGATATTCGTCACCACTTTATAAGGGAACATACTTGTAATGGAACTATTGATGTTAAATATTTATGTACAAATGATATGTTGGCAGATTTACTCACTAAGCCATTGTCAAAAGAATTGCATAATAAATTTCTGAACCAATTAATGGTATAATGTTAATTGTAAACTTAAAAATGTATTTTGTACTGCATCGTGCAAGTAATGTTTCATGTTTGTGTATTTCGCAAAATGTATAAGATGTTTATTATTGGTTTAAGGGCCAGTGTTAGACGATTATTGTAAACGCAATATAAAACGAGCACGTCACTAATGACATTTTGATAAGATAGAACGTCACTAGTTCCCCCCCCCCGCTCGCTCTCTGTCTGTGTCCATGGCCCTTGTAACACTGTACAAATACATATCTCTGTTCATCCTGGAATTCCTGTTTCGTTTTATTTATAAACCATCACAGCGTGTATCATACCAATCAAGGCGATCATTTCGACGTGACCGTTCTTATTCAAGATCCTAGAGCAGACATCGCGCGCCGCGAATACTATCCCCCATCGCACAGTGATTCGTCTAGAACAAATTAGCTGGACAAAAGTCACTTCCAAGAATCTACTAATTAGTGACCACATGTTGTAAACAACATCCCCAAGATCACGAAAACAGGTAGAAAGGGTGAAAAACATTCCACAGGGATGTGTAATTAACTGTCGCAGGTAGGTAATGTAATAGTTGCATTAATGTAATTGGAGTAGTTGCATTTTTGCAGTGCTTTCTATAACATCTCCTTTAATTTGTGTGATATATTACCGTGGTTTTTGTGATGGATTCTAATGTTGAGGGTATGTGTTTTCATATTTTACCACCCATAAGATTCTAATATGAGTAGGTTTGGCCCAATATGGCTTGGAATATAGTATTGAAAAATACATTTTTTTTTATTAAGTTTCCATATTTTAATCGTATGCATCTTTTTGTATCCAAATGTATCCAGTCTAAATTTTTTACAGTATATAGTACTAATATTCACCTTTTAAACGAGATCGGTACCACATTCCACCACTAACTGGTTTTATTTCATTTTTCAGAACGTGTCTACCCCATTTCGAAAATTGAGTTTTTTGAAGAATGGGGAAACATGCCAAAGAAGAACGGAATGTTCGTTTATTGGAATATATAAATAATAAATTTGCTGTTAGTGATATCACTAGTGACTCGTTGAGGGCCATTAAACAGAAAATATCCAGTATATCTTCAAAATTAACGCTTTTTAAATATTAATAAAAAGTGGTTAGAAGGAGGCAACATAAGTTTTACCATATGTGTGGATCGACCTTGCCCATCCACGTCATCAGAAGGGAGTCGGCTTTAAGGTCGACCCAAAAAAGATTTCGACGACTCGTGTTACAAAACAAAAAAGCGCAAAGTTGAAGAATTGGTGCAAACACGCAGTGCCGGAGAATTGACCATAGCTGCGGAAGTTGCAAACCGTATGGCAGGTTAGAGAAAAATAGCTTCTACGATCAGAAAGAGTAGCCAATCCTCTGACAAAATTGAAACAAGTGAAAAAACGTGCGGTGGCAGACGACTGAATAGTGACGAAGCAATAACTTACTATGTAGATTCGAAATGTACCTGTCATTCTTACAAACAAACGCGAAAATGGTCATTGAAAGCGGGACATCAAGTGTTTCCATCATATCATAGTTTATGTAAGTCCAAACAGTCTTGTTACCTTTCTGGAGACAATATTTCTGTGACGGAAACTCGCGCCGATATTAAGCTTTAAGCGATTTTAGACAAAACTGCTGAACGCTTAGTAGCGGCGCAAAGTGACGTCATTAAAAATATGCAGTCTAATTCATCGTTCAAGCTAATTAGCAAATGGGGATGTGTCGAGAGTTCTGGCCACAGCACATGTAAACAGAAATTTGAGAATGTCGATGCTACTGATGAGTTTCTGTTCGTATTTTCGTTTGTTCCTTTAAAGTTGACTGATGATAGCCATAATATAATTTGGCAAAATCTAAGGCCTTCATCGACACTTTACTGTCGCCCAATTAAATTTATGTTTCTGAAGGAGACAGACGAACTTACTGCAACAGAAACCAACAAGGTTTTGGAAGAAATATCTCATCTTCTTCCAACTTTATGTAACATTGGTGATTCTCAAATTTCTATTCAACACGACCTTTTATTAACAATGACTGACGGAAAAGTCTGCAATGCCTTAACTGACACAAAATATACACAAAAATGTTACATATGTGGTGCTACTCCCAAAACGATGCATGGTGAATTAGAAAGCTCAATCAGTAGAGAGGAACATTACAGTTTTGGTTTGTCTACTTTACACGCCTGGATTCGTTTATTTTGAATGTTTGTTGCATATAAGTTATCGTTTGAATATAAAAAAGTGGCAGGTTCGAGGGGATATCGATAAAAATGATGGTAAAGTACGTTCAGAGAGTATTAGAAAAAAATTTAGAGAGGAAATGGGGCTTATAGTGTACAAACCAAAACCGGGTTATGGGAATACGAATGATGGAAACACAGCGTGCCGATTCTTTGCCAATCCAGTTTTGAGTGCAGAAATTACAGGATTGGATGTTAATTTAATCAAACATTTTGATATTTTATTGCGCACTTTATCATCAGGATATTCGTATCCTGTCGTTTATTTCGATAAATACAGATAAATTTGAAACTAGGGCCCTCTATCTAAGTTTGTATTCGTGGTACTACATGCCTGTTACTGTGCATAAAATTCTTGTGCATAGTACGGAGGTTATTAAGTATTGTATTGTGCCTATTGGGCAACTATCCGAGGAAGCTCAAGAGGCTCGAAATAAAGACTGCCGTAGATTCCGGGAACTTCATACACGGAAACAGTCGCGTATTACCACGAATACAGATTTACTGAATATGCTTATAATAACATCAGATCCTGTAATTAATTCACTCAGAGAACTACCTAAAATGAAAAAAGAGTCATTACCATCAGAAGTGCTGAATTTGGTAGTCCCGCCTTCAATACCCATACCTCGGGCATCGAATAGTCTAACGCCATGTGACGGTGATGATTATTTGGCACCTGATTCGTCTGATTGTGAGAGTGATGACTCATGTGGTTAGGATTAGATTTATTCATTTAATTATTTTGCTTTTAAGGTTATAGCTTAAGGTCCATTTTTCATACATTTTGTTTCACCTTTAATCTGGGCGCAGAAGAAAACGTAAAATAATTAATATGCATGGATATTTCGGCCTTTAAAATTTCGTCATATTAAATTTTAAATGTATAAGTGTATCCATGCATATTAATTATTTTTACGTTTTTCTTTCAACTGCGAGAACTAATCACTAACTAGACGTGAATTTAAATTCTTTACTTGTCAATACTTGTTTAGTTACCCAGATTAAAGGTGAAACAAAATGTATGAAAAATGGACCTTAAGCTATAACCTTAACACTTTAAATTTGTGTATAGGTGAAATTAATTTAGCTATAAATAGAGAATTTAAAATGTTATTAATGTTATTATTATTTATTAAAAAAAAAATATTTTTATTTCTATGCTAATTCGTGCTATGTACATATTATGCTTTTATTTTATGTTTTATTATTAAATTATAATATAATTCCTAAGGTGCCATTTTTATATTAACATTTTTCATCGATTTTAATTTGTGTGTTAATTATTATTACTTTTGAAGCATTTAAAATATTACTGTCTGTAGCCAAAACAACCAAAATACGCACTCAAATGTTTTTGTCCAGCTAATTTGTTCTAGACGAATCACTGTGCATCGCCCGAAACACCGGCGGTGTGCTACTACCACCGTACATTTAGGAACCAGGCAAGACGATGGACGCGACCTTGCAAATTCGAAGGTAAAACACCTACTTCGGAAAACTAACCAACGCGTTGGCTTAGGCGGGAACCGGCGCGAGCGATGTATCACACCGCCTATTCATCACCGATAGAAACACACGTTTACGATTTTTTTATTGATACGGGCGTAAACGTGTCTATCATACCGAAACCGAAAGGGATTAGGGCAGCTCCGAGATCGTTCCAAATATACGCCGCTAATAATACCACAATACCTAGATACTTCGAAAAAAGTATGACGCTCGATTTATACATACGAAGGCCCTATTCATGGAAGTTCGTCATCGCCGCAATCAGCAAGCCAATCATCGACGCTGATTTTTTACTTAATAAAATAGTAACTTGCTGTAATTCATTATTTTCATGCCGTAGAGCTTTACAAACAGGATTAATGATTTCAAATGGTGGAGAAAATTAATTTTATGGAATTAACATTAAATACCCTTACGGTAAATAACATTGAACGAAAGATCATATGCCAAGCCAAGACTATTATGGAAAAAGTGTAATGAATGGGAAAGTTTCGGGAGTGGCTACCAGAATAAAAAATAAATTGGGCCGAAATATTCCTTACGTCCATTGCTATAACCATCACTTGCATTTGATAGTCATCAGGACTATCTCGGGAATGACTTTCATTCGATTATGTTTTCATCAATGCATCATGTTGCATGAATTTTTTCACCATGGCAAAAAAGACTACTTGTGCGATGGAAAAAGGATTGGCCGTCTTCTCGAACAGCGTTGGACAGGACGCTTGGCGGTTACAAAAGTTGTGAACGATAATTATTTAACGATTTTGAAGACTTTAACCCTTAAATTGGCAGTGTATGTACTGGCATACATTAACTTTGTAAAAATATTTGACATAGTATAATAAAAATGTCTGTGTCACAAATCATTTTAATTCATTGCAATACTAATTATTTTTATAAGGAAAAATAAAACACGTCTCTGGCAACACTTATTTTGACATTCGGTCTCGAAAATGGCGGCCCGGCGTAGCTCATCTGTGTTGACTAAGGTATTTATATTATTTTAACTTGGTTTGACATGGTTTGTGGTGTTTTTATGAACTATATTTTATGCATAACAGTATAATCGAATGGATTTGATATGTTTTTGTGTATGGTGACTTTGTGTTTTGAGTTTATTTTGGTCGGTAAACTGATGTATGCTGTGGCATACATTGCCAAATTCGTAATGAAAGACCCTTCGTTTTATCTGTATGACACAGCATACATTGCCAAGTTTGTAATGAAATGCTTTATTTGTAATTTGCAAGATACCGCATGTATTTGTGATTTGGGATTGCTTTTTATTTTTGGTTGAAGCATGTTTTTTTGTTTCTTTGTTGCCAGCAAACGCTACTAACTCGAGGTGGTAGAATATTAGCTCTTGTGCCTGCTGAAAATGCACCCTCTGACGATAGCGAGCGCTCAGATGTCGAAGAGGAATTTCGTGTACGCACCCCGCTTTCTTCATTTTCTTCTCCAGCACCTTCTATTCATTCTTCCTTGGAAAGACTAAACATTTTAGATGATGACGAACATTACAACAGCGACAATGTTCCACTTACGCCTATTTTTCAAACAGTATATTCAAGTCCGTCTTTAGAACCAAATTGCAATAAAGTACCGGTGCTGAGTGATATTCCGTCACTCCCAACAACTCCTCTTACTCCAGTAAATCCACCAAATCCAAAAACCAGATCCCGACGTCGTCAGCCCACCGTTCCTGTCCTGAAAAGACCGAGACTAATGAAAAAATTTACTTTGAACTATCAGTGGAAAAAAAGCCGTTTTTCGACACAGAGCTATTATAGAAGAAGACTCCAATTATACAGATGTTCCGGATATATCAGCGATGGATTATTTTTATAAATTTTGTTCGCCAGACATTCTAACAGATATCGTAGAGCAAACAAATTCTTACTCAATAGGAAACACTGGACGTTCACTTGGTTTGACGGAAGATGAGCTTCGCGATTTTCTAGCCATACATATTATAATGGGGGTCGTGAATATGCCAGCATATACGGACTTTTGGAGTTTACGATACAGGTATAACTTAGTAGCAGATTTGATGACACTAAAACGATATCAACAAATACGTCGCAATTTGCACTTCGTTGACAATAATATACAGGATTCCGACCGATATTACAAAGTGAGGCCATTTGTGCAGAAAGTAAGACAAAATTGTCTAGCACAGGAAAATGAACGGAAGTTTAGTATAGACGAGATGATGATTCCGTATAAAGGAACCAAAGCTGGAAAACGCCGTCAATATATGAAGGACAAACCCAACAAGTGGGGTTTCAAAAATTATGTCCGCGCCGGAGTCTCAGGCATGGTATATGATTTTCTTCTTTATGGTGGCGAAGATACATTCAGATTTTACACGTTTTCAGATAAGGAAGCTTCTATAGGTTTCGGAGGACGAATTGTAATCGCTTTATGTCAAAGCATAAAATTCAAACCGGCTTTTGTTTTCTGTGACAATTTTTTTTCCTGCCCTGAGCTGTTTTACATTCTACGCGAAGAATACGGTATATTTGGTTTGGGGACTATAAGAAACAATAGACTTAGAGGAGCAGAAAAAGTGTTGCCTTCAGAGAAAGAGATGAAAAAGAAGCCTAGAGGAAGTTATTCACAAGTAGTGTGCAACAAAAATAGATTATCGGTAGTGAGATGGAACGATAACAAACCTGTTACCCTAATTAGTTCATATGTAGGCGTAGAACCTGTCGAAAAATGAAAAGATACTGTAAGGAGACAAAAGCAAAATCGATGTCGACTGTCCCCAAATAGTCAAGGAGTATAATAAACATATGGGGAGTCGACTTAGCCGACATGCTTATATCTCTCTATAAAACACCATTTAAAAGTAGGCGTTGGTACATAGGTATTTTTGTTCAAATACTTGACATATGCATAAATAATGCCTGGCTTTTATATAGGCGGGATCAAGCTCAATCAAGCAAGCAATATATACCCCTAAAAGATTTTAGGTACGAAATATACGAAGGCCTGAACAAATTTGGTCGTGCTGATAAAAATGACAAAGCCAGAAAAGGTGTGCCATCAGCTAACCCAGTGGAATCGTTACGATACGATGCCATTGGTCATTTTATGATAATGACCACTCAAGGCAGGTGCAAGCTATGTCAGAAGCTTACCACTGTATTGTGCATGAAATGCAAAGTGCGGCTATGTTTCGTAACAGGGAAGAATCCCAGAAACTGTCAATTAGATTACCATGTAAAGGCGTAAATTAGTCATTTCAGTTCAATAAACGTTTATACTATTACTATCTTTTGTATTTTTTTTGCTATTCCTGCTCCTGGATAAACTCCCGTCGAAATTTCATAAGTTTTAGGACTCACTTCCGTCGGTATTTCATTAGTCACCGCACTTGGCAATGTATATCCCAGCATACACGACTTTGATCCCTTGGTTTTCTATTCACTTGGCAATGTATGCTGTGTCATACATGAGTTTTCAGGAAAACTGAAACGTAAAGATATTTTTTCGTATTTTTTTGTAATGCCTTAAAACGTCTTAAACCCGATTTCAATAAAAAAATCGGTTTATGTAAAAAAAAAAATTCTGCCAAATTAAGGGTTAAAAATGACAGATTTAACGGTGACGACGTCCCTAAAAGTGTTGGCATTAAAAAGTCATGCTTCACTTAGAATTCCGATTGGCCATAGTTGTAGACAAAAAATGTTATCAATGCTTCAGCCTGCCGAAGCAGCTTTACAAGCGCGAAGTGCAGGGTTAAAAGATGCCATAACAATCATAAAGTGTGTCCAATATGAAATAATTAAGCTGAGAACTGATGAAATGTATGATTTTGGAAGAAGTTAGGTCTAAGACCAGCAGTGATACCGAAAACCAGACCAAGATGAGGCAAATCAAAAAATTAAGCTGGATGGATGATTACTTGACGTATGGTCCTTCCCGTTCCTCTGTAAGACAAAATATAGTAGACCAGAATGCTCAGCCATTTAAATCAGAATATTTTGAAATGTTAGATATACTAATTGCCGAACTGCAAAGAAGATTTTCGGACAATGATGACCTACAAAGGTTGTAGGTCACATTCATAACATCAATTAATTTTCAGGTCTAAAAATTCCATCAAGGGAAAAGGTTTCTGTGGTCAAAAACCGTCGCGACGATAATTTAGAGAAAATTCAAAAAAATCATTTTTCTGACTAACTAGCTATCTATTGCTTTATTCTATCTTGCTCAGGAACACCGAGCAATAGACAGAATAAATACTTCGATTTTAGATAGCAAATCACAGCAACAACTGCCACAAGATTAAAGCGAGGAAGAGGAAGAAGTAGAAGGAAATGAAATAGAAAAAGGAATTTGGAATTTCCATAAGTTACTTGTGAACTTGCAACTCTCTACATGTAATGCATTTGCACATGATAGTCGGTTTAAACGAAGAATTTAAACACTATTTATCGCAAGCAGTTTTACACCTGAAGTATGATCCTGTGAAGCTCAAAGGGTTACCGTATTCTCATCCAATATGTTCTCCACGTGTTATAAAACTTCGTGTTCAATATGGTAGCGTTTATTGATCGAGTCACAATCACAGAAAATTTTATTTAAACAACTCAAAATGTCATATATTGAAACGTAAATGTCGTGTGACACGCGGGGTTCGCAACGCAGCTCGAGCCTAAGCCGAGCGCCAATGTGTGCGCGGCGCAGGCTTGGGCGCGTAATTTGAATTGGTGTTCGCCACAATCCTCTACTTTACTGGCAAGAACAAAGGAATTCAATTTATCATCACATTCACTCAACAACCATGAAGTATATGTGTATCGTGGAGTCATCTGTTCCTTGCGAGCGCCTATTTCTGATTACCGGCAACATCGCAAGTGATGAGCGGAACCACTTGGATCCTCGTAGACTGGACAGACTGTTGTTCCTGAAAAGCTTGGACATTAAGCACTGGGAACTGTAAACTATATAATTTTTTAATGTAATCGAAATAAATGTCTTTTTATACCTGATACTTTGATTTAATTGTAAAAACAACTTTAATTACTTAAAAATGATAATAGATCGATTATTATAGTGGCCTTTTTGTTTTCCATGATTGGGTTTGTATTTGTTTTGGAAATACGAACTCAAAGAGCAAATCGAAATAAGATCGATTTTTGGAAAATCGATTTCTTAGGCCTCGATTTTTTTGTGTATCAATTTATCAGACTTCAATTCGAATCGATTTAAGAATCGATCTTTTTAGGAAAGAATCGCCATCCCTAAACCAAATCAGTTGACTTGAATGAATGAAGAAGTCCTTCGCATTTTTAATAATATGACGAACCGAAAAATTCAGCTGTTTTAAGGAAGGACTGTTTATTATTATGTATATTGAACTTGTTTGAATATGACCGGATAAATAACAATATAAATCGGAGTAAATTACTTTTTTATTTATATCTGTAGAGGGGTACAGTAAATTTATTATTTTTATATATCTGACAACCAACTCTTTCAAATTTTATTTACAGCCATTATTTACCATAAGACTTATAGATAATAAATTTAGTGTTAGTGTGTTATATCGACTCTCGCAGTTGGGTTCGAGATACGCTGACGCGTAGATTTCACTAAGGTATACAAATCCTTGTAAAGTTTTGTTGGGTCAACATTGTTGCCTTCAAATCGCTTGTTCATAATTTTAATTTCTTCCAAAATAGGTATCAAATACAATAAATACAAATGATAACTAGGATACATAGTGTATAGCGTTTCTGCTATATAGCAGTGGTTATCGTACCAGGCAACTTCGAACAGAAGTTTCAATTCCACCGTTTGCTTTAAAATACGGTTGACTGCTGGTTCAGTTGATATCCATCGGGTGTTGCACATCTGGAAATTGTCAATGGTTCGGGACCACAGTTCATTGTTTGATAGATATTTTTGTATTATAGTCGACGGTTAGAAGAATGACTAAACCAATTGTAGGTTTCTCTTATAAGAAATTCAACTACGTGGTAGAGTTTCTTCGGAGGCATGAGATAAACCCAACAGTACGGAATGGCACACGCAGCGAACTAATTTTTTTATTACCAGTTGCATTTTAATATGTGATGGCGATATACATCTTTTAAAAAAAATGGTATGAGCATCCATAAAGCAGCAGATAAATGTAATTTCAAATATTCAACTTTAAGAAGATATATAAACGAATACACTCATGTTATACTGACTTACAGCTAAGGAAACAAGGCAATTAGCATACCAAGTAGCAATTGCTAACAAGTAAAAAATTCCTTCTTCTTGGTTGTCTAACAAAATAGCAGGAATTGATTGGTTAAGGTCATATAGAAAAGGCACAGTGAATAAAGCTCAAGAAAACCCGAGGTATGTAGCTTAACACGTGCTACATCTTCCAACAGAACGAATGTAAAAAAATTCTTTAATAAAGTGGATTTTTAAAGCTTCAAACTTTTACTGCTTCATTGTTACTAATGTCACCCTGTATACGGCCAAAAAATTTTTTGCATGCCCAATAAGGGTGGAATATGACAAGACTTTCCATTTTTACGTAACACTTATAACATGCATGTAACCTGTATTCAGAAAATAATTTACTTGAAATTGAAAAAAAAAGGATGCAATAGGAGCTGGAAGAAAGATAGGTGGTCATAACGACAGGAAAGTAGGATGTGATTAACGTCACCTACATCTGCACCACATGTTTAGGTGCGGCTATTTAAAATATTTATTTTGGCTAGATGAACCTGAGAGCACGCGTGGCCAAATCTCAAACGAATAAAAAAAGATGTCGCATATTTACTAAATCTAGCCTTTAAGAACCCGAGATTTTAATGTAACATCCGGTTGTCTATTGGCATAAAACGGCTCTTTAATTCGCTACTGGAGAGTCAAGTTTCTCTACAGGATTCATAAAGATAACCTTTTGGAAAAGGTTTTGACTATGATTTTTAAAGGGGAACAAGTCCCCGCAATTCACTGCCTCCTTAGCTAGACTGTCCGCCTTTTCATTTCCTATGATTCCCGAATGACTGGAAATCCAAGAAAATGGAGCAAAATGCTATAAGAAAGAGTAAGATTGTATTGCACTTCTACCTCTGACCAGTGATTTTAATTGGGAAATGATCACTGCCAAATGAAGAGGATAAAGTAGACCAAGTAAGAAAAGACGCGAATATTAGGGTGCAAAGGGATAGATCCATCGCACTCTGATTGGTGTTGTTAGAAGTGTTACGACGAGTAGGTGAACCTGAATTTAATACACATAGTTTGTGTATTAAATTCAGGTATTTGAATTTTGAAAACAGGATTCAAACAAGTGCGGATGACAGTTGCGCAAAACACGCGAAATTGAACCTTAATGAATATGATTTTAAAAATATTTTATTTCTTATTTTACGCGTTTATTTCTAGTTGTAAACATTTTTTTTTATTTTAATGGCGGAAAGGTCGGTTTTCCCTTTAAAAAAAAAATCTTGTTTCTGAAGACAGTAAAAGTCAAATGAATGCTCAGAAGCCATTTTGGAAGCTAGCAACGCGAACGAGGAATATAGTTACGAGAGCGTTTTGTTTATAAGTGATAAAAACTATGAGTGAGTACAATTACCTAATGTAATAATGTTATTTTACATATTATATTGGCTACCATTTATACGATTTATCAAATATCACATCTATATTCAAATCAAAAAGCTGACCTGTTTTTTTCTTATTACGACGTATTTCGTGGCTAATTTTGACAAAATTGTTTTTGAAATAGCTACAAAAATACATAAGGAGTGATTATTTGACAAAATATCTGCTATTATTTGACGAAAGGCTACAAAATAATGTACAAAATATCATACTTTGAAATTATAATTTCTACATGTTGACTCGTCCGCGCAAGCGGCGAAATAACGGCATACAATATCTAATAATTCTGTTTATAATGTATTGGCAACGATTGTTAAACCAAACGTCTGCATATTTTACAAAGTGTCAGTTATTGAAATTCAAGTAATATTTGGTACCTACTCAATGAACTCGTCCGCGTAAGCGGCGCAATAACGGCTTACAATTTCCAATGCTGTTTATAATTTTACCAAACAACTGCATAGTTTGTATCTGTTGTCGAAATTCAAATAATAGAACCTATAAAGCTACGCAGTAAACTCGTCGTAAAATTCGAACAAGTTGAAACCTGTCTTGAACTCCCGTCCGCGCAAGTGATCAATAATTGCATACAATTTGTGTGAAACCTGTTTGGTTGTTTGTTTACGATAGTAACTTCCTGCGTATTTATCGTAAACATTAGTCGATAAAAAAATTTGATCCTTGTGAATTGATTGATGACAATATTTCTTAATGTTACAATTTATAGATAGTGTTGCCCAAATTCAGTCTTGGTCTTGCAGTCTTGGTCTTGTTCTTGCGTTTTGCAAGACCAAGACCAAGAACAAGACCGCGTATTTTAGCAAGACCAAGACCAAGACCAAGACTGACCGTGCAAGACTTGAGCAAGAACAAGATATAGCCTGCAAGACTCTTGCGTCTTGCAGCTAGGACTCTAGCGCTATTTCACTGAGTAGTTAGGTGTAACAGTTCGGTGTATAGGTAGGTACGCTTAGGAATTCTATGAGACGCAAAAACTGTATCAAAGAATATGAAAAAATGGACATATGCGCATTACGACTAATACCATAAACATAGCTAATAAAAAAATATCTATTAAAATCAAACTGAGTGCATGCATAGCTATGTTTTAACCATCGGCACTTTGATAATGCGGCATCAAAGGTTTTGTACTTACTTCTCAAAGAAATTTGCCGCTTTTCGGAAGTACATGGTTATGATACACGCGCCGGCGGCTTCTTTTGAAATCTAAAACAATCGTTGCCGCCACGCCGAAATCATAACATTTGACACTATTTGATTGCCGCCATAGGGCGTAGGTATACTCATGCAAAATAATTTCGAATTTTGAGAGTACCTACAGGTGTTCCAAAGAATAAATAAGTTTCAGAGTGCTTAGAATGAAAATGAATACATTATACTGATCACGCAAGTAGTATTATGATTGGAATAAAATGGTAAGGATAGCCCGACTAGAAATTTAAAAGTGCGACCAATGGGGCCCCTCCTGGGCTTCCCTCTTGGGGCCCACTTTGGGATGTCACGCAAAGCCCTCTTGGGCCCCCATTGGGAAATCCCAAATGGGCCCCCATTGGGAAATCCCAAATGGGCCCCCATTGGGAAATCCCAAATGGGCCCCCATTGGGAAATCCCAAATGGGCCCCCATTGGGAAATCCCAAATGGGGCCCAATTGGGAAATCCCCATCAGATCCCAATCTAAATTTATAAATTTTGTAAAATTTCAAAAATCAAAAATAATTTTGAATTACGGACTCTGATGGTACTATAACTTTATATTTCGATTAGAAAGTGAACTATTGGTTGAATGCATCCTTGTCGTCAGTTGGGCTCGAACTCGGGTCCTCTTGATCATCAGTCGTTCACGTTTCCACTGGTCCAAGCGGGAATATTACATTCGTCGCTTTATTTGATGTACATCGAATCAACTAGATGATATTACTAATATTGCGGTTAAATGTATAATATTTGTTTCTGTTTTTTCGTTTATCTTAGTTAGATTTATTCAAGCGGAACTATTAGCAATAATTTACTATTTCAACGTTGGGATTTCCCACTTAAATCCCACTCAAGCCCCAATTAGGAAATGTTAACAATAATTTTTCATTTTTACTTTGGGATTTCCCACTTTGGCCCCACTCGGGTCCCAATTGGGAAATATTAATAATAATTTTTCATTTTTACTTTGGGATTTCCCACTCGGGCCCCAATTGGGAAATATTAATAATTTTTTATTTTTACTTTGGGATTTCCCACTTTGGCCCCACTCGGGCCCCAAACGGGCCCCAATTGGGAAATATTAATAATATTTTTTTATTTTTACTTTGGGATTTCCCACTTTGGCCCCACTCGGGCCCCAATGGGGTATTCCCTATTGGGAGTGCCCCTTTGGGGCCAGATGGGTACACTGGGCAATCCCAAAGTAATTTCTAGTCGGGAGGTAGTAGATGTCATATTAATTCATTCTAGTAAGTATATATTATAATATTGATTACTTATATGGTTTTAAACTAATTACTTAGGTACTATTATTGTACATTTAGTCATTATATTTCTTAAGTTTTTACAAGAAAAAATAGCAAAAAAGTGTTCAAATATCACCCCGCACCCGTTTAATAAATATTGTAGCCACTTTTAAATATACTTGAAACGTGTAAAAAATTCTACAAAACTAATAAAATAATATTAAAAGCGTAGGTACTTACCTACTAATAAAATAAAAAGCCTGCGATAAGAGTTTTGTATTACTTACCAGCCCGAATATCTCTGAGAGAGATGATGAGAGTAAGTATTTACTAGCTGTGCCCGCGACTTCGTCCACGAGGAATAGTAACTTTGGAGGTATAGTGACGTTCAGGACTTATTTATTTATTTTAAAACTTCTGTCATCAAACATACAAACGAACTCTTCAGCTTTATAATATTAGTATAGATGTACGCCAAAACATTCACTTATATGTAAAGAATAGTGATTGGCACTAATTCTTTACATATATTTTATTCACGCGTCGCGTCTGTACAAGTAGGTAATATTTAGTGTGGTGTTTGTACGCCGCACGCGGCATTGTTTGATTTGCGGCGGCATCCTTTTCATAGAGCCGGCACGTGGCGAGGCGGCGCGGTAGAAAGCAAGGAAACGTACTATAAATAAAGGAATTATTTTAATTCCAGACATTTCCAATTGAGCTGTGCTTCGAGTCTAACTTAATAATTGTTTTACTAATTCTCGTTGTTTTCTAAAAACGTATCATGTGTACAATTTAATATGAGTGACGAAGATTCAAATTATTCTAGTCCGAGTAACGAGAGTTTGAGTCACAGATCTAAAAGACCCAAAAGCAAATTTGAGGTGTTTTTCGAAATAATTCATGTATCCCAACTGCCTTCTGTAAATTGTGCCAAAATAAAAAGATTGAAATAAAAATGAAAAACAGAAACACTTCAGGCTTAAGGAAACATCTAATATCTTTCCACAAAAAGGAATCAGAAATATTTCTTCCTGTTAAACCAAAATTAAGTGGAGATATCACAAGCTTTTTAGTAACCGCTGGAAGAAGTGGACAGGTAAGAATATTTTTTTAACAGTTAAAAGAATTTTAACTCTGCGTAGCTATTCATGCGATACTTTCAAAAACGCCATTAACTTACGTAAGTATTTTTGAGTTAGTGGTGTTTTCATCTAGGGGTGCGACATATTAAGTATGTAATTATCGTCTTAAATATTTTTTATAAACACCCATATTTTCATTTAATCGGCCAGTAACAACTAAGTACTTTTTGGTAAATTACAGTATACAGTGCAACCTTAATATAACAAATATCAATTTAACGATTTTCTCGATTTAACAACAACAAACCTCCTCCTCTTAAACGCTCAAACCTAGTATGTTTTAAATAATAACACAAGATTTATTGTTTTGTTTCAGTCGGAAAACAGCAGTGACAACATCACGACAGCTACAGTTGATTGGGTGGTGAAAAATATCTTCCCTTCTCATTTTTCGATGACGAAGCTACACAAGTATATTTTCGACGTATTTGCCCTAATATGGTGTTTCCTAAAAGGTCTACACTTAGAAGGAAAGTCAAAGAGCGATTTGAAGAGCTCCAATTGAATCTCAAGGAACGACTTCAACAATTATCATCTAAAATGTCTTTTACCATTGATGGGTGGACGTCAATTGCTGGTAGGAGTTACTACGGGGTTACTATTCATTATATAGACAACGAATGGAAGTATCAATCTGTAGTTCTTGATTTTATACCATCACGCGGTCGACATACTGGGGAAGATATTGCAACGATTTTCCATGAATGTTTATTGGAATATGGCATAATTGATAAAATACAAGGTATCACGGTCGACAACGCAACTGCAAATACCAAATTTATGTATGAACTGGGCAAACAGCTGCCGCTACACTTTGATTCAGACAATCAACATTTCCGGTGCTTTGCTCACATTTTAAACCTTGGTGTACAAGATTTATTAAAGACCTTAGCATTACACTGTGAGTCTGACACTAACGCGCAAGATCAGCAGTACGAAGACTATGCAGACGAAACTGAGGATGAGGAAGATGAAGAATCTGCACCAAGTATTGCTGACTCGCGTACATCTATAACAAAGTTACGCAGTATTTCCAGTAAAATAAAAAGAAGTGAGATAGTGAAGAAGAAGTTTCAGTCTGCTTGTGAAGCAGCTGGCGTGCCATCAAATCTAAATGCCATTCTTGACTGTCCAACGAGATGGAATTCCACACATGATATGATTGGATTTGGTTTAAAAGTGAGAGCGGGCATTGACATATTGTGCAGTTCTGTCACCGAATTAAATGATTTTCAAATCACAGCTACTGAATGGCAGGTACTCGAAAAATTACATAAATTTCTAATAAACTTTAAACTTTTAAGTACAAAACTTGGTGGAGACAAATATGTTACATTACCGCTAGTCATTGTATCATTCAATCTCTTGCTAGATAAAATTGAATCTATGGTAAAACAGTTAGATGAGAAACCTAATCGATCTGAAGTGGATGAAAGGCTCATTCTAGCTTTCCAAGCAGCTCGAGACAAAATGCTTAAACATTACAAGAAGAGCAACTGGATTTATTGTACTGCTTTAATTTTAGACCCAAGGCATAAGGCTCAGACTTTTGACCTGACAATGTGGGGGAAGCAACTTAAAACAGAAAGTCTGCGCAAGTTCAATGAACTTTATGAAGAATATAAAAGTCTACACTCAGTGAACAAATCTCTGAAATTACCAGAAAAAGAAAATCAAGTATGTGATGAAGATGAAGACGTAATAGACTTTGATAAACTCTATGAATGTCCCTCGACGTCATCTGGATCTTGTCTTCAAGGCTTAGTGATAGACGAGTTGGAGGAGTACCTGAGAAAACCAAGAACTGCCAGCTCAGAAGACATTTTAGATTGGTGGAGGACGCATGAGACAGAGTATCCGATTTTATCGAAAATGGCCCGTGATTTTCTCTCAATACCTGCAACTTCAGTACCTGCTGAGAGGTTATTTTCTAAAGCATCATTAGTAATTAGAAAACATAGAAATAGGTTAAGTGATGAGTCAGCCAGATGGTTACTTTGTATTAATTCTTGGTCAAAAAATTGATATAAAGTATCATAACCTAATGATAAAGCTGTTGATTAGTGTTGTATTTTATTTTTTATTCAAATAAATGATAAATCGTAAAACTCTTTTATTAAATTTCTTATAAGTTGAAGGTTCAATCTCTTTCTAGACAGATAAGTATTGTTCTTTAAAATACAGTCAAGTTATTGTAATTAATTTGTTTTTTTACATGTTTTAGCAAATGTAAGCTTATAAATCATAAATGTTTATTAAGAAACAGTTACTTCCATGGAAAACGACATATAGGTCAGTTGATTTTTCGAATTTCTTATCAAATCTTCAGTTATTTATTAATCTGCTTGATCTTTACTATGGCTATGTTAATTCAAGCTCACAATGTTCCAATTCTAATACGTTTTTCTAAAATTTAAAGTAAACTTTAATAAATAGTAATAGACTAATAGGTAATTGCAAGACTTGCAAGACTCTTGCTGCAAGACCAAGACCAAGACCAAGACTGGGAGCGCAAGACCAAGACCAAGACCAAGATCAGGTGTATTGGCGCAAGACCAAGACCAAGACTGGCTAAGTCTCGTCTTGTTCTTGCATTTGGGCAACACTATTTATAGATTACAAACTATAATAATTATTCGTTGGCATTGTTCATGAATACTTCTCGTGCATGATTATATAAATGTCGGTTTGTGTACCGAGGACGATACTTTTTATTATTTTGATAACTTTTTGTACTTCATGGCTCGCGTAAATAACACCAAGAGGCACAAAATAATAATAATTTTATACCATAATAATATTTTTTTTTCTTATAATGTTTTTATATATTTACAAACATAAATCGAGAATATGCAGGAGGAGAAGGAGAGGGTTTTTTGGAGGCGCTGTACGGGGACGACGAGTCGGAGAGCGAGGGACAGCCGCCCTCCGACTATGATACCGAGCCCGAGAGCGACGATGTATTTGAATTATTTATATTTGAGATCTAGTGATTTTGTTATTGATTCAATAGCAACGAATCACTTGTCTGCCTACAAAGCCTCAGCATGCGCTTCGGGTCAAGACAATTCATCTTTACACTGCTATGGTCTGCCTCTCTGTGTTACTAACTTTATATATATTTTCAAATGTATTATAACTGCCCACATAATATTTTGTAATGTATCTATAATATGACACGTGCCTATGGCATGTTCTACATTTTATGCTAAAAGAATTGTGTACTACAAATAGTGTGACTGTACTTGATTTATAAATTTAGTATGTGATCAATTAGGTTTTATTGCGATTACTTGTGTACCAGAGACAGGTTTCGAATGTTTGATAATTTATTATGTACAGTCATATATGTAATTGTTTTTTTTAATTTTCGTTATAGTATGACGAGTCGTGGCCCTCGTCGTCCCCAGTACCAGCTCCTCGCCAGGACCCGGCGTACGGGAGGAATCCCCGGAGCCGGTCACGTTCGCCATTGGGTCATCGCAGTCCGTGAGTAATACTTATTACTTTGTCCAAAAACAAAGTTGATAACAAAATCTCTAAATCCTCTTTATTGAGTGTAGTAATCTGCTAATTCTACATGGAGCATATTATAAACTCTAAACGGTGCAAATGCACCTGACAGGTCAACCGTATGTTTTTATGAAGATGATCATCATTGTGAATGTTTTCATTTTCAGGCTTCAAGATTCGTCGGGTGACATAGTTATTATAGAGCTTGAAGACTACGATGAGACGTTGCCCGACGAATTGAAGTGGACCCAAATGCCCATGCCGGCATCGCCCATTCTGCGGGCATGTCGCCTGTGCGGGTGCGTGGGAGTGCTCGCGGAGGTGGGCGAGGACGTGGCAGGGGACCCGGCCGTGGATGCGGAGTTGGACGCGGACGTGGTGGTCAACTAATTGTATATAATAAAAAATATACCTAATTTTACATTGGTACTAACATTTTTACTAACAATACTTAAAATTAAAAGAAAATCACTAATTGCAAACGCAGTGCCGTGGTCGTGCCGTGTGTATGGTGCGCAAACACACAAACGCCTCATTTATAATGAAGTTACGGACAAAGTGGAAGGTATCGTAGATCTCGGATGTGGAGAAGCCATGGGAAGGATCAAGAAGGTCGCAGACCATGCCCTTGTTATTATGTTTTAGGGTATAAGAAAAAAATTTAGGCAGCCGATTGCCCACTTCTTTGTGAAGCGTAAAAGTACGTTACAACAATTGGCCAGTATTATAAAAAAACATCATAAGAAATGTTACTGACGCTGGTCTCACTATCGTCACCACATTGTGTGACCAAGGCCCAACAAATATAGATGCTTTAAGCTTATTAAAATCTTTGGATGATCTGGATAGATATATTAATTATTTTATAGTTGATAATAAAAAATGTTTTATCATGTCTAATGTACCTCATATATTTAAATCGATAAGAAATATTTTTTATAATGCTGGCGTGATGAAATATGATGGCAGATTAGGCCAATGGAGTCACCTTAAAGATGAAGAAAAAAAATAGAAGTTTTTAAAATTTTTAGAAATTAACTCCATTGGCCGTAAATCCAAATTTTAAAATAAAAATAAAGGTCAAATACGCCGTCCATGCATTAAGCAATACAACGGCGGCCATTGTTAAAATGATGGCATGGAAAGATGAAAATACAGGCCCCATAGGTGATAGAAGAATTAAACAACTTTTTTGATTTTAATAAAAAATAATAGTCAAATAAGTAAACTTGTTGTTCAGCTCCTAGCTCAACCCGCTCCGGAGCCCAGGCCGCTGTCGCCGGCCCCGGCCTCCATGGAGCTGCCGTGGGTTGTGGTGGCCAAGAACAAGAAGGGGAAGCCTACTGCAGCACCAGCAACAAACACGCAGCAGTCGCCGCAAGCGAAACGTCGGGCGGAACCAAAACTGCGGCCACCACGCTCTGCAGCCGTAGTAATTTCACTGACACCGGCGGCAGTGGCGAAAGGGCTAACATATAAAAGCGTCCTTATGGAAGCCCAGAACAAGGTGGACCTCACCGGCTGCCCAGGGCCAACTCAGAAGGAGAGGGCCGACTCCCTCGTCGCGAGGCTGAGGGAGTGCTTCGGTGGGTCGGAGGATGTGATATCCCGGCCCACCAAAAGCGTCGAGCTGCGACGGACCGAACTCGATTATACAGCAACAACTGAGTCGGTCGCAGTGGTCCTCGCCAAGGCCGGTGAGTGTCAAGAGAAGAGTACAAAGGTCGGGCAAATTCGCCCCGATCGTTCGGGCGTGGGATCGGCATGGGTCTGTATGCCAATAAAGGCGGTTCAGAAGGTTAGAGGAGCGGGCCGCATCTTGATCGGTTGTACCGCGGCTCGGGTGACCGTCCTCGAGTCGCGGCCCCTACGGTGCTTCCGATGCCTGGAGAGTGGGAGCGTAAGGGAGCGCTGCAATTGCGTAGTAGACCGCAGCGAACTGTGTTATCGCTGCGGTCGATCGGCGGCGCCCCCACTGTCGCAGAGACTCAGGCCTGATCTTCTGGCCAACGTAGTCGCGGCCTTATTCCCGGCCACCGAGGATACCATTCCTCCACCGATGGCGCCACCGGAAGTGGCGTCATCGTCGTTATCGGCAGGAGATATTCCAGAGGTTTCACCCGCGGAAATGCGGGCAGTATTTTAGCTGCGGGGCAAAAACACCGCCCCGGGTCTCGGCGGCATCCCCGGGAAAGCCTGGGTGCTAGCCCTCGAGCACTTGGGGCCGCGGCTTCGCAGCCTATTCTCCGCCTGTATGGTGCAGGGCGTCTTCCCGGTGCGTTGGAAAACCGTGAAGCTCGTCCTGCTGAAGAAGGTAGGGAGACCCGCAGAGTCGCCGTCGGCCTACCGGCCCATCGTCTTGCTAGACGAGGTCGCCAAACTTTTTGAGCGCATTTTACACGCGCGCCTCGTCAAGCACCTTGAGAGGGTCGGTCCCAACGTGGTCGACAATCAGTATGGTTTTAGGGGTGGACGCCCTACCGTCCATGCGATTCTGCGGGTCAAGTCGCAGGCGGAGGAAGCACTGGCCAGGGGTAAAATAGCTATTGCTGTGTCTTTAGATATCTCGAATGCGTTTAATTCGCTCCCCTAGCCAGCGAGCGGACAGCTGATCTTACATCAACGTCTGTCACGAAACAGGCACTATATAATGCAATTAAACCTAGAGACGACGGGTTTTAAATCGTAGGCGTTAAAGAAACTGCGAAAGCTGGCATTGTACTTCGCGTCGCGAACGAACGTCAGATTAATAAACTCCAGTCGGTGGGTGCGTTAAAATCAGCGGGTTTACGTTTAGAGAAACCAAAAGTT
Source organism: Manduca sexta (assembly GCF_014839805.1). NCBI lineage: Eukaryota > Metazoa > Arthropoda > Insecta > Lepidoptera > Sphingidae > Manduca > Manduca sexta. The sequence continues at coordinate 55,051 of NW_023595319.1, read as the reverse complement.
CGACGTCCGCGAACTTTCATTAAAGATGTCCCATCCTCAATGGAAGACAAACCGTTTTTAACAACGTTGTATCGGCAAAATATTAAGGATGAAATGCCAATTAAGGAGGACGATTTCATGAAATCCGTAAAGATCGTTCGGCGACGTAGTTTGGAACACGGACGTAAATGGATAGGCGTGGAAATTGATTCGGAAGTCAGAAAACACCTAGTTGCGACCAAAGACAAACTATTTATAGATTGGACTTGCAGATTTATTGATGACGTCGAGATAGTCCGCTGCCTCAATTGCCAACAATATGGGCATGTGCATAAGTTTTGCACCATTAAAACACCAAATTGTGCCGTTTGTGCCGAGGCACATGAAATTAAGGCTTGTCCACATCGGGACAATCGTGATTTTAAGCCCGTATGGGCAACTTGCAAACGTCTTCAAAAACCTCACGACCATCGCTGTGGGTCTCAGGAATGTTCGTCATACAAACTGTTTATGAATGATAAAATAATAAATTATTATATATAAACGGAGTTAGTTTTTATTAGGAAAAATACATGAGTTGAAACGTGAAAGTAGACAGAATGTACAGAATTTTGTTTTTAGAAGTAAATGCACTCACAATATTTTTATCATTAGTGTTGTAATATATACATGGATCCACAGAAATACTTTTCAAGCCCAATTCTTTTAACACAGACGTTAGTTTCAAATTCCATTGTCGACTCGCCTGTTTAAGTCCATAAATGGCTTTATTTAACTTACAAACTTTATCTCCTTGTTCATAAGACGGTGGTTGTTCCATATATATTTCTGTGTCCGTAAGTCTTGTAAGAACGCCGTAACTGCATCCATCTGTTCAATGAATAAGTTGTATTTTACAGCCAATGCCAATAAATATCTGATTGAAGTAAGACGAACTACCGGGGCAAATACTTCATTATATTCTACTCCCTTCTTTTGAATAAAACCTTTAATGACTAATCTTGCTTTGTACCGTACAATTTCTCCATTAGCACCAGTCTTCATTTTGTAGATCCACTTACATGGAATTGCTCTCTTATTTTCTGGTAAAGTTACTAATGACCACGTATTATTTTTCAGGAGTGACTCATATTCACTGTTCATGGCTCCTTTATTAGCTACTGTGATGGTAGTAACCGGAGCAGGTCCATAATCATAAATCCAGTCTCTGTTATTTGTCATGTGCATTGCAGTTCCAGAGTCCAGGTACCAGCATCCTTTGTTCAAATCTGGGGATGCAGCAAAAGCAGCTACAAAACTGGAAGAATTTTCATTCACATTAAAGCTAACCTTCTTAGTTTTGTCGTCTTGATTTTGCTTTGAGTACTGACTTGAGTGGCAGGTTTTAGAAATGTGTCCATATCTATTACATTTAAAACAACGGGGACCTTTTCCTGGTGGCTTAACATACTTCATATTTCCTTCGTGAGGACTTGAATAAAATGCAGCAGAGTCATTCACATTTTTAACATCCTGCAAAATTTTTGTCTTAACAAGATCAGTACTTATAACAACACCTGAGCTTTCCATGGCCATTATCATAGGCCTATAGGATTCCGGTAGTCCTGCGAGAAGAAGTGTACCCAGCCACTCATCATCGACCATGAAGCCTATGTTACGGAGCTTGTGTGCACAAGTAATTACCTTATTGACGTAGGTTTCGACATTTCCACAAGCTTCTAGATCTGTGGTAATTAATTCCCTCAACAAACCTACCTTCCTTGTCAGACCCGAATCATCAAAAGCCTTACGTAAATTAAACCATGCTTCTTTAGCAGTTTTGCTTTCTTGTATGTGAATGTAATTTACGGAATCCACCAGTAGCACGATCTTCGACCTGGCTTTAATGTCCTCACTTTTGGTAAATTTTTCCTCGCCATCTTCCACGCATTTCCATAATTCCTCGTGTTCCAGGTACGTTCGTACGGCAAAGCTCCATGTGGCGTAATTATCCCGGCCTTGTAATTTTTCAATTTGTACCATGTGGCCATTTGACAATATTTATCAATGAACACTCCACACTACTGCTAAATGTGGGACACCGCCTTACACAAAATAAATAAAAACCTGGCAACACAGCGAGTCGCACCACTATCGTCGGGCACTTCCCTAAGCGGCGTCTTTTTTGTTTTGCGTCGGCCATTTGTTTCATTTTTTTTACTATTTTGTAATTATCATAATAAAAGTAATGAGAACCCAATCAAGTGGTTAAGCTTATTTTCGAACACATACAAGATGCACTGGCGCAATGATCAATTAGAAAATAGAGAGTCAATTGAAAGTAATTATTACACATCATTAGCTGCTGCAAAATGTTTAGGCAAATAAATATGTTGAATAACCTGTCACTGTTTGTACAAGTTATGAAGAAAACTACTCTCCTTGGTAAGTGAAGTTGCCCGTTATAGCTTTACCATCATTTGATGGATCATTTGACCAATGGCTTGAGTTTAGGGACAAGTTTTTGTCATTAATTCATGAAGTGAAAACAATTTATCAGATGCAAAAATTTCACTATCTACGTTCATCTTTAAAAGGTTCAGCCTTGCAAGTTATTGATGTCCTTGATTACACTGCTGAAAATTATGATGCAATTTGGGTCCTTGATCCGCTCTTGTTTGCCGGCAAACATGACAGTTGCGCGAAAAAAGCGAAATTGAACCTTATTGAATATGATTTTTAAAATATTTTATTTCTTATTTTACGCGTTTATTTCTAGTTGTAAACATTTTTTTTTTTAATTTTAATGCCCATTAGGTCGATATCCCCTTTTAAAAAAATGTAAATCTTGTTTCTGAAAAGACAGTAAAAGTCAAATGAATGCTCAAAAGCCATTTTGGAAGCTAGCAACGCGAACAAGGAATATAGTTACGCGAGCGTTTTGTTTATAAGTGATAAAAACTATGAGTGAATACAATTACCTAATGTTATAATGTTATTTTATATATATTGGCTACCATTTATACGATTTATCAAATATCACATCTATATTCAAATCAAAAAGCTGACCTGTTTTTTTGTTATTACGACGTATTTCGTGGCTAATTTTGACAAAATTGTTTTTGAAATAGCTACACAAATACATAAGGAGTGATTATTTGACAAAATATCTGCTATTATTTGACGAAAGGCTACAAAATAATGTACAAAATATCATACTTTGAAATTATAATTTCTACATGTTGACTCGTCCGCGCAAGCGGCGAAATAACGGCATATAATATCTAATAATTCTGTTTATAATGTATTGGCAACGATTGTTAAACCAAACGTCTGGATATTTTACAAAGTGTCAGTTATTGAAATTCAAGTAATATTTGGTACCTACTCAATGAACTCGTCCGCGTAAGCGGCGCAATAACGGCTTACAATTTCCAATGCTGTTTATAATTTTACCAAACAACTGCATAGTTTGTATCTGTTGTCGAAATTCAAATAATAGAACCTATAAGCTACGCAGTAAACTCGTCGTAAAATTCGAACAAGTTGAAACCTGTCTTGAACTCCCGTCCGCGCAAGTGATCAATAATTGCATACAATTTGTGTGAAACCTGTTTGGTTGTTTGTTTACGATAGTAACTTCCTGCGTATTTATCGTAAACATTAGTCGATAAAAAAATTTGATCCTTGTGAATTGATTGATGACAATATTTCTTAATGTTACAATTTATAGATAGTGTTGCCCAAATTCAGTCTTGGTCTTGCAGTCTTGGTCTTGTTCTTGCGTTTTTGCAAGACCAAGACCAAGAACAAGACCGCGTATTTTTAGCAAGACCAAGACCAAGACCAAGACTGACCGTGCAAGACTTGAGCAAGAACAAGATATAGCCTGCAAGACTCTTGCGTCTTGCAGCTAGGACTTAGCGCTATTTCACTGAGTAGTTAGGTGTAACAGTTCGGTGTATAGGTAGGTACGCTTAGGAATTCTATGAGACGCAAAAACTGTATCAAAGAATATTAAAAACTGGACCTATGCGCATTACGACTAATACCATAAACATAGCTAATAAAAAAATATCTATTAAAATCAAACTGAGTGCATGCATAGCTATGTTTTAACCATCGGCACTTTGATAATGCGGCATCAAAGGTTTTGTACTTACTTCTCAAAGAAATTTGCCGCTTTTCGGAAGTACATGGTTATGATACACGCGCCGGCGGCTTCTTTTGAAATCTAAAACAATCGTTGCCGCCACGCCGAAATCATAACATTTGACACTATTTGATTGCCGCCATAGGGCGTAGGTATACTCATGCAAAATAATTTCGAATTTTGAGAGTACCTACAGGTGTTCCAAAGAATAAATAAGTTTCAGAGTGCTTAGAATGAAAATGAATACATTATACTGATCACGCAAGTAGTATTATGATTGGAATAAAATGGTAAGGATAGCCCGACTAGAAATTTAAAAGTGCGACCAATGGGGCCCCTCCTGGGCTTCCCTCTTGGGGCCCACTTTGGGATGTCACGCAAAGCCCTCTTGGGCCCCCATTGGGAAATCCCAAATGGGCCCCCATTGGGAAATCCCAAATGGGCCCCCATTGGGAAATCCCAAATGGGCCCCCATTGGGAAATCCCAAATGGGCCCCCATTGGGAAATCCCAAATGGGGCCCAATTGGGAAAATCCCCATCAGATCCCAATCTAAATTTATAAAAAATCTAAAATTTCAAAAAAATCAAAAATAATTTTGAATTACGGACTCTGATGGTACTATAACTTTATATTTCGATTAGAAAGTGAACTATTGGTTGAATGCATCCTTGTCGTCAGTTGGGCTCGAACTCGGGTCCTCTTGATCATCAGTCGTTCACGTTTCCACTGGTCCAAGCGGGAATATTACATTCGTCGCTTTATTTGATGTACATCGAATCAACTAGATGATATTACTAATATTGCGGTTAAATGTATAATATTTGTTTCTGTTTTTTCGTTTATCTTAGTTAGATTTATTCAAGCGGAACTATTAGCAATAATTTACTATTTCAACGTTGGGATTTCCCACTTAAATCCCACCTCAAGCCCCAATTAGGAAATGTTAACAATAATTTTTCATTTTTACTTTGGGATTTCCCACTTTGGCCCCACTCGGGTCCCAATTGGGAAATATTAATAATAATTTTTCATTTTTACTTTGGGATTTCCCACTCGGGCCCCAATTGGGAAATATTAATAATAATTTTTTATTTTTACTTTGGGATTTCCCACTTTGGCCCCACTCGGGCCCCACTTGGGAAATATTAACAATAATTTTTTATTTTTACTTTGGGATTTCCCACTTTGGCCCCGCACGGGCCCCAATTGGGAAATATTAATAATATTTTTTTATTTTTACTTTGGGATTTCCCACTTTGGCCCCACTCGGGCCCCAATGGGGCATTCCCTATTGGGAGTGCCCCTTTGGGGCCAGATGGGTACACTGGGCAATCCCAAAGTAATTTCTAGTCGGGAGGTAGTAGATGTCATATTAATTCATTCTAGTAAGTATATATTATAATATTGATTACTTATATGGTTTTAAACTAATTACTTAGGTACTATTATTGTACATTTAGTCATTATATTTCTTAAGTTTTTACAAGAAAAAATAGCAAAAAAGTGTTCAAATATCACCCCGCACCCGTTTAATAAATATTGTAGCCACTTTTAAATATACTTGAAACGTGTAAAAAAATTCTACAAAACTAATAAAATAATATTAAAAGCGTAGGTACTTACCTACTAATAAAATAAAAAGCCTGCGATAAGAGTTTTGTATTACTTACCAGCCCGAATATCTCTGAGAGAGATGATGAGAGTAAGTATTTACTAGCTGTGCCCGCGACTTCGTCCACGAGGAATAGTAACTTTGGAGGTATAGTGACGTTCAGGACTTATTTATTTATTTTAAAACTTCTGTCATCAAACATACAAACGAACTCTTCAGCTTTATAATATTAGTATAGATGTACGCCAAAACATTCACTTATATGTAAAGAATAGTGATTGGCACTAATTCTTTACATATATTTTATTCACGCGTCGCGTCTGTACAAGTAGGTAATATTTAGTGTGTGTTTGTACGCCGCACGCGGCATTGTTTGATTTGCGGCGGCATCCTTTTCATAGAGCCGGCACGTGGCGAGGCGGCGCGGTAGAAAGCAAGGAAACGTACTATAAATAAAGGAATTATTTTAATTCCAGACATTTCCAATTGAGCTGTGCTTCGAGTCTAACTTAATAATTGTTTTTACTAATTCTCGTTGTTTTCTAAAAACGTATCATGTGTACAATTTAATATGAGTGACGAAGATTCAAATTATTCTAGTCCGAGTAACGAGAGTTTGAGTCACAGATCTAAAAGACCCAAAAGCAAATTTGAGGTGTTTTTCGAAATAATTCATGTATCCCAACTGCCTTCTGTAAATTGTGCCAAAATAAAAAGATTGAAATAAAAATGAAAAACAGAAACACTTCAGGCTTAAGGAAACATCTAATATCTTTCCACAAAAAGGAATCAGAAATATTTCTTCCTGTTAAACCAAAATTAAGTGGAGATATCACAAGCTTTTTAGTAACCGCTGGAAGAAGTGGACAGGTAAGAATATTTTTTTAACAGTTAAAAGAATTTTAACTCTGCGTAGCTATTCATGCGATACTTTCAAAAACGCCATTAACTTACGTAAGTATTTTTGAGTTAGTGGTGTTTTCATCTAGGGGTGCGACATATTAAGTATGTAATTATCGTCTTAAATATTTTTATAAACACCCATATTTTCATTTAATCGGCCAGTAACAACTAAGTACTTTTTGGTAAATTACAGTATACAGTGCAACCTTAATATAACAAATATCAATTTAACGATTTTCTCGATTTAACAACAACAAACCTCCTCCTCTTAAACGCTCAAACCTAGTATGTTTTAAATAATAACACAAGATTTATTGTTTTGTTTCAGTCGGAAAACAGCAGTGACAACATCACGACAGCTACAGTTGATTGGGTGGTGAAAAAATATCTTCCCTTCTCATTTTTCGATGACGAAGCTACACAAGTATATTTTCGACGTATTTGCCCTAATATGGTGTTTCCTAAAAGGTCTACACTTAGAAGGAAAGTCAAAGAGCGATTTGAAGAGCTCCAATTGAATCTCAAGGAACGACTTCAACAATTATCATCTAAAATGTCTTTTACCATTGATGGGTGGACGTCAATTGCTGGTAGGAGTTACTACGGGGTTACTATTCATTATATAGACAACGAATGGAAGTATCAATCTGTAGTTCTTGATTTTATACCATCACGCGGTCGACATACTGGGGAAGATATTGCAACGATTTTCCATGAATGTTTATTGGAATATGGCATAATTGATAAAATACAAGGTATCACGGTCGACAACGCAACTGCAAATACCAAATTTATGTATGAACTGGGCAAACAGCTGCCGCTACACTTTGATTCAGACAATCAACATTTCCGGTGCTTTGCTCACATTTTAAACCTTGGTGTACAAGATTTATTAAAGACCTTAGCATTACACTGTGAGTCTGACACTAACGCGCAAGATCAGCAGTACGAAGACTATGCAGACGAAACTGAGGATGAGGAAGATGAAGAATCTGCACCAAGTATTGCTGACTCGCGTACATCTATAACAAAGTTACGCAGTATTTCCAGTAAAATAAAAAGAAGTGAGATAGTGAAGAAGAAGTTTCAGTCTGCTTGTGAAGCAGCTGGCGTGCCATCAAATCTAAATGCCATTCTTGACTGTCCAACGAGATGGAATTCCACACATGATATGATTGGATTTGGTTTAAAAGTGAGAGCGGGCATTGACATATTGTGCAGTTCTGTCACCGAATTAAATGATTTTCAAATCACAGCTACTGAATGGCAGGTACTCGAAAAATTACATAAATTTCTAATAAACTTTAAACTTTTAAGTACAAAACTTGGTGGAGACAAATATGTTACATTACCGCTAGTCATTGTATCATTCAATCTCTTGCTAGATAAAATTGAATCTATGGTAAAACAGTTAGATGAGAAACCTAATCGATCTGAAGTGGATGAAAGGCTCATTCTAGCTTTCCAAGCAGCTCGAGACAAAATGCTTAAACATTACAAGAAGAGCAACTGGATTTATTGTACTGCTTTAATTTTAGACCCAAGGCATAAGGCTCAGACTTTTGACCTGACAATGTGGGGGAAGCAACTTAAAACAGAAAGTCTGCGCAAGTTCAATGAACTTTATGAAGAATATAAAAGTCTACACTCAGTGAACAAATCTCTGAAATTACCAGAAAAAGAAAATCAAGTATGTGATGAAGATGAAGACGTAATAGACTTTGATAAACTCTATGAATGTCCCTCGACGTCATCTGGATCTTGTCTTCAAGGCTTAGTGATAGACGAGTTGGAGGAGTACCTGAGAAAACCAAGAACTGCCAGCTCAGAAGACATTTTAGATTGGTGGAGGACGCATGAGACAGAGTATCCGATTTTATCGAAAATGGCCCGTGATTTTCTCTCAATACCTGCAACTTCAGTACCTGCTGAGAGGTTATTTTCTAAAGCATCATTAGTAATTAGAAAACATAGAAATAGGTTAAGTGATGAGTCAGCCAGATGGTTACTTTGTATTAATTCTTGGTCAAAAAATTGATATAAAGTATCATAACCTAATGATAAAGCTGTTGATTAGTGTTGTATTTTATTTTTTATTCAAATAAATGATAAATCGTAAAACTCTTTTATTAAATTTCTTATAAGTTGAAGGTTCAATCTCTTTCTAGACAGATAAGTATTGTTCTTTAAAATACAGTCAAGTTATTGTAATTAATTTGTTTTTTTACATGTTTTAGCAAATGTAAGCTTATAAATCATAAATGTTTATTAAGAAACAGTTACTTCCATGGAAAACGACATATAGGTCAGTTGATTTTTCGAATTTCTTATCAAATCTTCAGTTATTTATTAATCTGCTTGATCTTTACTATGGCTATGTTAATTCAAGCTCACAATGTTCCAATTCTAATACGTTTTTCTAAAATTTAAAGTAAACTTTAATAAATAGTAATAGACTAATAGGTAATTGCAAGACTTGCAAGACTCTTGCTGCAAGACCAAGACCAAGACCAAGACTGGGAGCGCAAGACCAAGACCAAGACCAAGATCAGGTGTATTGGCGCAAGACCAAGACCAAGACTGGCTAAGTCTCGTCTTGTTCTTGCATTTGGGCAACACTATTTATAGATTACAAACTATAATAATTATTCGTTGGCATTGTTCATGAATACTTCTCGTGCATGATTATATAAATGTCGGTTTGTGTACCGAGGACGATACTTTTATTATTTTGATAACTTTTTGTACTTCATGGCTCGCGTAAATAACACCAAGAGGCACAAAATAATAATAATTTTATACCATAATAATATTTTTTTCTTATAATGTTTTTATATATTTACAAACATAAATCGAGAATATGCAGGAGGAGAAGGAGAGGGTTTTTTGGAGGCGCTGTACGGGGACGACGAGTCGGAGAGCGAGGGACAGCCGCCCTCCGACTATGATACCGAGCCCGAGAGCGACGATGTATTTGAATTATTTATATTTGAGATCTAGTGATTTTGTTATTGATTCAATAGCAACGAATCACTTGTCTGCCTACAAAGCCTCAGCATGCGCTTCGGGTCAAGACAATTCATCTTTACACTGCTATGGTCTGCCTCTCTGTGTTACTAACTTTATATATATTTTCAAATGTATTATAACTGCCCACATAATATTTTGTAATGTATCTATAATATGACACGTGCCTATGGCATGTTCTACATTTTATGCTAAAAGAATTGTGTACTACAAATAGTGTGACTGTACTTGATTTATAAATTTAGTATGTGATCAATTAGGTTTTATTGCGATTACTTGTGTACCAGAGACAGGTTTCGAATGTTTGATAATTTATTATGTACAGTCATATATGTAATTGGTTTTTTTAATTTTCGTTATAGTATGACGAGTCGTGGCCCTCGTCGTCCCCAGTACCAGCTCCTCGCCAGGACCCGGCGTACGGGAGGAATCCCCGGAGCTGGTCACGTTCTCCATTGGGTCATCGCAGTCCGTGAGTAATACTTATTACTTTGTCCAAAACCAAAGTTGATAACAAAATCTCTAAATCCTCTTTATTGAGTGTAGTAATCTGCTAATTCTACCTGGAGCATATTATAAACTCTAAACGGTGCAAATGCACCTGACAGGTCAACCGTATGTTTTTATGAAGATGATCATCATTGTGAATGTTTTCATTTTCAGGCTTCAAGATTCGTCGGGTGACATAGTTATTATAGAGCTTGAAGACTACGATGAGACGTTGCCCGACGAATTGGAGAGTGGACCCAAATGCCCATGCCGGCATCGCCCATTCTGCGGGCATGTCGCCTGTGCGGGTGCGTGGGAGTGCTCGCGGAGGTGGGCGAGGACGTGGCAGGGGACCCGGCCGTGGATGCGGAGTTGGACGCGGACGTGGTGGTCAACTAATTGTATATAATAAAAAATATACCTAATTTTACATTGGTACTAACATTTTTACTAACAATACTTAAAATTAAAAGAAAATCACTAATTGCAAACGCAGTGCCGTGGTCGTGCCGTGTGTATGGTGCGCAAACACACAAACGCCTCATTTATAATGAAGTTACGGACAAAGTGGAAGGTATCGTAGATCTCGGATGTGGAGAAGTCATGGGAAGGATCAAGAAGGTCGCAGACCATGCCCTTGTTATTATGTTTTAGGGCATAAGAGAAAAATTTAGGCAGCCGATTGCACACTTCTTTGTGGAGCGTACAAATATAATACGTCACAACAATTGGCCAGTATTATAAAAAACATCATAAGAAATGTTACTGACGCTGGTCTCACTATCGTTACCACATTGTGTGACCAAGGCCCAACAAATATAGATGCTTTAAGCTTATTAAAATCTTTGGATGATCTGGATAGATATATTATTTTATAGTTGATAATAAAAAATGTTTTATCATGTCTAATGTACCTCATATATTTAAATCGATAAGAAATATTTTTTATAATGCTGGCGTGATGAAATATGATGGCAGATTAGGCCAATGGAGTCACCTTAAAAATGAAGAAAAAAAAATAGAAGTTTTTAAATTTTTTAGAAATTAACTCCATTGGCCGTAAATCCAAATTTTAAAATAAAAATAAAGGTCAAATACGCCGTCCATGCATTAAGCAATACAACGGCGGCCATTCTTAAAATGATGGCATGGAAAGATGAAAATACAGGCCCCATAGGTGATAGAAGAATTAAACAACTTTTTTGATTTTAATAAAAAATAATAGTCAAATAAGTAAACTTGTTGTTCAGCTCCTAGCTTAACCCGCTCCGGAGCCCAGGCCGCTGTCGCCGGCCCCGGCCTCCATGGAGCTGCCGTGGGTTGTGGTGGCCAAGAAGAACAAGAAGGGGAAGCCTGCTGCATAACCAGCAACAAACACGCAGCAGCCGCCGCAAGCGAAACGTCGGGCGGAACCAAAACTGCGGCCTCCACGCTCTGCAGCCGTAGTCATTTCACTGACACCGGCGGCAGTAGCGAAAGGGCTATCATATAAAAGCGTCCTTATGGAAGCCCAAAACAAGGTGGACCTCACCGGCTGCCCAGGGCCAACTCAGAAGGAGAGGGCCGACTCCCTCGCCGCGAGGCTGAGGGAGTGCTTCGGTGGGTCGGAGGATGTGATATCCCGGCCCACCAAAAGCGTCGAGCTGCGACTGACCGAACTCGATTATACAGCAACAACTGAGTCGGTCGCAGTGGTCCTCGCCAAGGCCGGTGAGTGTCAAGAGAAGAGTATAAAGGTCGGGCAAATTCGCCCCGATCGTTCGGGCGTGGGATCGGCATGGGTCTGTATGCCAAAAAAGGCGGTTCAGAAGGTTAGAGGGGCGGGCCGCATCTTGATTGGTTGTACCGCGGCTCGGGTGATCGTCCTCGAGTCGCGGCCCCTACGGTGCTTCCGATGCCTGGAGAGCGGGAGCGTAAGGGAGCGCTGCAATTGCGTAGTAGACTGCAGCAAACTGTGTTATCGCTGCGGTCGATCGGCGGCGCCCCCACTGTCGCAGAGACTCAGGCCTGATCTTCTGGCCAACGTAGTCGCGGCCTTATTCCCGGCCACCGAGGATACCATTCCTCCACCGATGGCGCCACCGGAAGTGGCGTCATCGTCGTTATCGGCAGGGGATATTCCAGAGGTTTCACCACTAATCAAAAACACCGTCCCGGGTCTTGACGACATCCCCGGGAAAGCCTGGGTGCTAGCCCTCGAGCACTGGGACCGCGGCTTCGCAGCCTATTCTCCGCCTGTATGGTGCAGGGAGTCTTCCCGATGCGTTGGAAAACCGGGAAGCTCGTGCTGAAGAAGAAGGGGAGACCCGCAGTCGCCGACGGCCTACCGGCCCATCGTCTTGCTAGACGAGGTCGCCAAACTTTTTGAGCGCATTTTACACGCGCGCCTCGTCAAGAACCTTGAGAGGGTCGATCCTAACTTGGTCGACAATCAGTATGATTTTAGAGGTAGACGCCCTACCGTCCACGCCATTCTGCGGGTCAAGTCGCAGGCGGAGGAAGCAGTGGCCAGGGCTAAAATAGTTATTGCTGTGTCTTTAGATATCTCGAATGCGTTTAATTCGCTCCCTAGCCAGCGAGCGGACAGCTGATCTTACATCAACGTCTGCCACGAAATAGGCACTATTTAATGCAATTAAACCTAGCGATGACGGGTTTCCAAATCGTAGGCGTTAAAGAAAGGCGAAAGCTGGCGTTGTACTTCGCGTCGCGAACGAACGTCAGATTTAACAAACTTCAGTCGGTGGATGCGTTAAAATCAGCGGGTTTACGTTTAGAGAAACCAAAAGGTCGATGTCCGCGAATTTTGATTAAAGATGTCTCATCCTTAATGGAAGATAAACCGTTTTTAACAGTGTTGTATCGGCGAAATATTAAGGATGAAATGCCAATTAAGGAGGACGATTTCATTAAATCCGTAAAGATCGTTCGGCGACGAAGTTTGGAACACGGACGTAAATATGGATAGGCGTGGAAATTTGAATCGGAAGTCAGAAGACACCTAGTTGCGACCAAAGACAAACTATTTACAGATTGGTCAAATTGCAGATTTATTGATGACGTCGAGATAGTCCGCTGCCTCAATTGTCAACAATATGGGCATGTGCATAAGTTTTGCACCATTAAAACACCAAATTGTGCCGTTTGCGCCGAGACACATGAAATTAAGCTTGTCCACATAGGGATAATCGTGATTTTAAGCCCGTATGCGCAACTTGCAAACGTTTTAAAAAACCTCACGACCATCGCTGTGGGTCTCAGGAATGTCCGTCATACAAACTGATTATGAACACTCCACACTACTGCTAAGTGTGGGACACCGCCTTACACAAAATAAATAAAAACCTGGCAACACAGCGAGTCGCACCACTATCGTCGGGCACTTCCCTAAGCGGCGTTTTTTGTTTTGCGTCGGCCATTTGTTTCATTTTTTTTACCATTTTGTAATTATCATAATAAAAGTAATGAGAACCTAATCAAGTGGTTAAGCTTATTTTCGAACACATACAAGATGCACTGGCGCAATGATAAATTAGAAAATAGAGAGTCAATTGAAAGTAATTATTACACATCATTAGCTGCTGCAAAATGTTTAGGCAAATAAATATGTTGAATAACCTGTCACTGTTTGTACAAGTTATGAAGAAAACCACTCTCCTTGCTAAGTGAAGTTGCCCGTTATAGCTTTACCATCATTTGATGGATCGTTTGACCAATGGCTTGAGTTTAGGGACAAGTTTTTGTCATTAATTCATGAAGTGAAAACAATCAGATGCAAAAATTTCACTATCTACGTTCATCTTTAAAAGGTTCAGCCTTGCAAGTTATTGATGTCCTTGATTACACTGCTGAAAATTATGATGCAACTTGGGTCCTTGATCCGCTCTTGTTTGCCGGCAAACATGACAGTTGCGCGAAAAAGCGAAATTGAACCTTATTGAATATGATTTTTAAAATATTTTATTTCTTATTTTACGCGTTTATTTCTAGTTGTAAACTTTTTTTTTAAATTTTAATGCCCATTAGGTCGATATCCCCTTTTAAAAAAAATGTAAATCTTGTTTCTGAAAAGACAGTAAAAGTCAAATGAATGCTCAGACGCCATTTTGGACGCTAGCAACGCGAACAAAAAATATAGTTACGCGAGCGTTTTGTTTATAAGTGATAAAAACTATGAGTGAATACAATTACCTAATGTAATAATGTTATTTTATTTATATTGGCTACCATTTATACGATTTATCAAATATCACATCTATATTCAAATCAAAAAGCTGACCTGTTTTTTTTTATTACGACGTATTTCGTGGCTAATTTTGACAAAATTGTTTTTGAAATAGCTACACAAATACATAAGGAGTGATTATTTGACAAAATATCTGCTATTATTTGACGAAAGGCTACAAAATAATGTACAAAATATCTTACTTTGAAATTATATTTTCTACATGTTGACTCGTCCGCGTAAGCGGCGCAATAACGGCATACAATTTCCAATGCTGTTTATAATTTTACCAAACAACTGCATAGTTTGTATCTGTTGTCGAAATTCAAATAATATAACCTATAAGCTACGCAGTAAACTCGTCATAAATTTCGAAGAAGTTGAAACCTGTTCTGAACTGTTTGGTTGTTCGTTTACGATAGTAACGTCCTGTGTATTTATCGTAAACATTGGTCGATAAAAAAAAATTGATGCATGTGAATTGATTGATGACAATATTTTATAATGTTGTTACAGTTTATAGATTACAAATTATAATAATTATTCGTTGGCATTGTTCATGAATATTTTTCGTGCCTAATTATATAAATGTCGGTTTGTGTACCGAGGACGATACTTTTTATTATTTTGATAACTTTTTGTACTTCATGGCTCGCGTAAATAACACCAACAGGCACAAAATAATAATAATTTTATACCATAATAATATTTTCTTTTCTTATTATGTTTTTATATATTTACAAACATAAATCGAGAATATGCAGGAGGAGAAGGAGAGGGTTTTTTGGAGACGCTGTACGGGGACGACGAGTCGGAGAGCGAGGGACAGCCGCCCTCCGACTATCATACCGAGCCCGAGAGCGACGATGTATTTGAATTATTTATATTTGAGATCTAGTGATTTTGTTATTGATTCAATAGCAACGAATCACTTGTCTGCCTACAAAGCCTCAGCATGCGCTTCGGATCAAGACAATTCATCTTTACACTGCTATGGTCTGCCTCTCTGTGTTACTAACTTTATATATATTTTCAAATGTATTATAACTGCCCACATAATATTTTGTAATGTGTCTATAATATGACACGTGCCTATGGCATGTTCTACATTTTATGCTAAAAGAATTGTGTACTACAAATAGTGTGACTGTACTTGATTTATAAATTTAGTATGTGATATGTGAAGCGGCGATAGCCTAGTTGGTTGTGGAACGGACTGCCGAGACGAATGTCCGCAGGTTCAAATCCCAAGGGCACACACCTCTGATTTTTCTAATGAATTATGTGTGTATTCTTTGTGAATTATCGCTTGCTTTAACGGTGAAGGAAAACATCGTGAGGAAACCTGCATACCAGAGAAGTTCTCTATAGGAATTTCGTGGGTGTGTGAAGTCTACCAATCCGCACTAGGCCAGCGTGGTGGACTAAGGCCTAATCCCTCTCAGTAGTAGAGGAGGCCCGTGCTCAGCAGTGGGCAAGTATATAATACAGGGCTGATATTATTATTATTATATGTGATCAATTAGGTTTTATTGCGATTACTTGTGTCCCAGAGACAGGTGTCGAATGTTTGATAATTTATTATGTACAGTCATATATGTAATTGGTTTATTTAATTTTC
Organism: Manduca sexta; assembly: GCF_014839805.1. Taxonomy (NCBI): domain Eukaryota; kingdom Metazoa; phylum Arthropoda; class Insecta; order Lepidoptera; family Sphingidae; genus Manduca; species Manduca sexta. The sequence goes on along the minus strand of NW_023595319.1, from coordinate 39,061 downwards.
GTTATAGTATGACGAGTCGTGGCCCTCGTCGTCGCCAGTACCAGCTCCTCGCCAGGACCCGACGTACGGGAGGAATCCCCGGAGCCGGTCACGTTCGCCATTGGATCATCGCAGTCCGTGAGTAATACTTATTACTTTGTCCAAAAACAAAGTTGATAATAAAGAGGATTTAGAGATTTTGTTGAGTGTAGTAATCTGCTAATTCTACCTGGAGCATATTATAAACTCTAAACGGTGCAAATGCACCTGACAGGTCAACCGTATGTTTTTATGAAGATGATCATCATTGTGAATGTTTTCATTTTCAGGCTTCAAGAATCGTCGGGTGACATAGTTATTATAGAGCTTGAAGACTACGATGAGACGTTGCCCGACGAATTGGAAGTGGACCCAAATGCCCATGCCGGCATCTCCCATTCTGCGGGCATGTCGCCTGTGCGGGTGCGTGGGAGTGCTCGCGGAGGTGGGCGAGGACGTGGCAGGGGACCCGGCCGTGGATGCGGAGTTGGACGCGGACGTGGTGGTCAACTAATTGTATATAATAAAAAATATACCTAATTTTACATTGGTACTAACATTTTTACTAACAATACTTAAAATTAAAAGAAAATCACTAATTGCAAACGCAGTGCCGTGGTCGTGCCGTATGTATGGTGCGCAAACACCTCATTTATAATGAAGTTACGGAGAAAGTGGAAGGTATCGTAGATCTCGGATGTGGGGAAGCCATGGGAAGGATCAAGAAGGTCGCAGACCATGCCCTTGTTATTATGTTTTAGGGCATAAGAGAAAAATTTAGGCAGCCGATTGCCCACTTCTTTGTGGAGCGTACAAGTACGTCACAACAATTGGCCAGTATTATAAAAAACATCATAAGAAATGTTACTGACGCTGGTCTCACTATCGTTACCACATTGTGTGACCAAGGCCCAACAAATATAGATGCTTTAAGCTTATTAAAATCTTTGGATGATCTGGATATATTATATTAATTATTTTATAGTTGATAATAAAAAATGTTTTATCATGTCTAATGTACCTCATATATTTAAATCGATAAGAAATATTTTTTAAAATGCTGGCGTGATGAAATATGATGGCAGATTAGGCCAATGGAGTCACCTTAAAGATGAAGAAAAAAAATTTAAGTTTTTAAGATTTTTAGAAATTAACCCCATTGGCCGTAAATCCAAATTTTAAAATAAAAATAAAGGTCAAATACGCCGTCCATGCATTAAGCAATACAACGGCGGCCATTCTTAAAATGATGGCATGGAAAGATGAAAATACAGGCCCCGTAGGTGATAGAAGAATTAAACAACTTTTTTGATTTTAATAAAAAATAATAGTCAAATAAGTAAACTTGTTGTTTAAGTGAATGAATAGGTTATAAGTGACGTTTTGGTTACAATTTTTATTTTTAGTTCAGATTTTGAACAAATAGTTTATACGGACGTTCGTGTCTATAGGATATATGTCAATGATTAAAGGATATTGAAAATCTTTTGCACAAAAAAGCGGGATGCAAATATTTAAACTTAAGACAGTTAAACCAGGACTCGGAGGGATCGGTCTCGAGTGCAACCCCCGCCGGACTACCGGCCGACACTCTGCGGGTTACGCTAGGTTTACCAGGGCTCTCCCTGGGTGGACCACCCTTTCCCCTATACTCGTGGGACTCGAAATGGAAATTGATCACTTTAAAAAATCCCTAATAATACCGACGAGGTTGCCTACTCGGGTTCCGTCCGGAGAGGCGGAGGTCAGAGGGCGAAAGCCTGACGACGTAAACGTTGAGGAGGAGGGTGCGGGTAAAAAGCCCATGGAAGTCGAACAACTGGGGCCGCGGAAGTCGACACCGACTCGAGTGGGAGTGTCTTCCGTCCGGGGCAGAAGGGTCTGGAGGAGGCATTCCCGCCCGATTGACAGCTGTTCGCTCATTGTCACAAGCGACACAGACGAGCCGGCGCCAAAGACGACAACAACGGAAATCCGAGGGAGGGGGCGTTCGCCCTCTTCGACCGGCAAGTAACGTCGGATTGAGGAAGGCGCAACGAGACCGTGACAAATTGAAGAGAGAGGAGGCCCGGCAGAAAGCGGAAAACGAACTGGAAGAGGCTTCGGTTCGTGAAGTCGCCGCTGCCTCCAAAATCGGACCAGGATGAAGATCGCCCAGTCTTAAAAGAGGACTACTACCGTAGTAATATCACTGACACCGGCGGCAGTAGCGAAAGGGCTAACATATAAAAGCGTCCTTATGGAAGCCCAAAACAAGGTGGACCTCACCGGCCTGGAAACCATCGGGATGAGGCCAAAGTTTGCGGCTACGGGCGCCCCCATGGACGAGGTGCCCGGGGCCAACTCAGAAGAGAGGGCCGACTTCCTCGCCGCGAGGCTGAGGGAGTGCTTCGGTGGGTCGGAGGATGTGAGGATATCCCGGCCCACCAAAAGCGTTGAGCTGCGACTGACCGAACTCGATTATACAGCAACACCTGAGTCGGTCGCAGTGGCTCTCGCTAAGGCCGGTGAGTGTCTAGAGAAGAGTATAAAGGTCGGGCAAATTCGCCCCGATCGTTCGGGCGTGGGATCGGCATGGGTCTGTATGCCAATAAAGGCGGCTCAGAAGGTTAGAGGGGCGTGCCGCATCTTGATCGGTTGGACCGCGGCTCGGGTGACCGTCCTCGAGTCGCGGCCCCTACGGTGCTTCCGATGCCTGGAGAGCGGGCACGTAAGGGAGCGCTGCGATTGCGCAGTAGACCGCAGCGAACTGTGTTATTGCTGCGGTCAGGCGCGGGCCACAAAGCCCGGGAGTGTAAGGACCCGGTGAACTGCGCAGTCTGTGCGGGTCGAGAATGAGGCGGAGTGGTTTGGGGTGGCAATGTCAGATGTTTGCGACGCCGCCATGCCCCGGGCGCTCCGTCGTCCTCCGCGGCGGGAAGTGTACTGGGGTGGCCGGAGTTAGCGCAGTCGCGCGCGTATTGCGTAGCTGCGCGCCGCCAATGCGCCAGGCATCGCCGACGCCGTATTCGCAGGCAGGATAACGAGGACCAGGAGCGGCAAATTTACGGCGTCTACAAGGAGGCGAAGAGAGCGCTGCTGGTGGCCATTCATAGGGCCAAGGTCGCGGCACGTAGGGAGTCTTTAGAGACTCTCGACGCGGACCCGTGGTGGCGGCCATACAAACTAGTGTTCAACAAACTTCGATCGGCGGCGCCCCCACTGTCGCAGAGACTCAGGCCTGATCTTCTGGCCAACGTAGTTGCGGTCTTATTCCCGGCCACCGAGGATACCACTCTTCCACCTATGGCGCCACCGGAAATGGCGTCATCGTCGTTATCGGCAGGGGATATTCCAGAGGTTTCACCACTAATCAAAAACACCGCCCCGGGTCTCGACGACATCCCCGGGAAAGCCTGGGTGCTAGCCCTCGAGCATTGGGACCGCGGCTTCGCAGCCTATTCTCCGCCTGTATGGTGCAGGGAGTCTTCCCGGTGCGTTGGAAAACCGGGAAGCTCGTGCTGAAGAAGGAGGGGAGACCCGCAGTCGCCGTCGGCCTACCGGCCCATCGTCTTGCTAGACGAGGTCGCCAAACTTTTTGAGCGCATTTTACGCGCGCGCCTCGTCAAGCACCTCGAAAGGGTCGATCCTAACTTGGTCGACAATCAGTATGATTTTAGAGGTGGACGCCCTACCGTCCACGCCATTCTGCGGGTCAAGTCGCAGGCGGAGGAAGCACTGGCCAGGGGTAAAATAGTCAGGGGGTCGTCGGCGGGCAGCAGGGGGCTGCCCGTCCTAGTGCGCGCGCACTTTTCAGTGCGTGCCGTGCGTTCATCGCACACTCTCGGTTGACCCCCGGGATGGACGGCAGTGTGTTGTTGGCCTCACGCTGCCGTAGACGCCGAGGGCGTCCTTCGGTGCGCGGGGGCTTCTGAGCCCCCCCCCCATAGGAGACGGGCCGCAAGGCGGCACCGCGCAGGGGCGGCTGCGGTCGCAGACTAGACATCTCAACGTCAGAGGAAGCCCGCAGCCGTCCCTAATGCGCCGAAGAGGGCCACCGCGGAGTTTTAGTTGGTATGCCGTGCGTTGTACATAGGTTAGGGACTCGGCCCGGCGGTCGCCCGAAGGTCTACATCAATTCCGGGCGGCGCAACGTCGGGTCGTAAGGCACGGTGACCCCAACATAACCGCTCAGTCGCCCCCCACGAAGGCTGGGCGGTAGTCATAAGGCACTTTCTCCGCGAAACCAAAAAAAAAAAAAAAAAAAAAAAGAAGGGGTAAAATAGTTATTGCTGTGTCTTTAGATATCTCGAATGCGTATAATTCGCTTCCCTGGACAGCGAGCGGACAGCTGATCTTACATCAACGTCTGCCACGAAACAGGCACTATTTAATGCAATTAAACCTAGCGATGACGGGTTTCAAATCGTAGGCGTTAAAGAAAGGCGAAAGCTGGCGTTGTACTTCGCGTCGTGAACGAACGTCAGATTTAACAAACTTCAGTCGGTGGATGCGTTAAAATCAGCGGGTTTACGTTTAGAGAAACCAAAAGGTCGATGTCCGCGAATTTTGATTAAAGATGTCTCATCCTCAATGGAAGATAAACCGTTTTTAACAGTGTTGTATCGGCGAAATATTAAGGATGAAATGCCAATTAAGGAGGACGATTTCATTAAATCCGTAAAGATCGTTCGGCGACGAAGTTTGGAACACGGACGTAAATATGGATAGGCGTGGAAATTTGATTCGGAAGTCAGAAGACACCTAGTTGCGACCAAAGACAAACTATTTACAGATTGGTCAAATTGCAGATTTATTGATGACGTCGAGATAGTCCACTGCCTTAATTGTCAAAAATACGGGCATGTGCCGTTTGTGCCGAGGCATATATGTCATTTGTCATTAAAGATCTCTTATTATGGCCTGTAGCTTTCTAAAGCTTACAATTTTATTTCAAAGTTAATATATTCCATGCAGTCTGATAACCAGAGTGAGTTCAATTCGTCCAGTCCCCACAATTTAGCAAAAAAACTCGCTGTCTTTTTAAAGCATCCAAACACTCTGAACTACAAAACTGTATTTTTTTTCTAATGAAAGTCTAATTTCAGAGAACTGACACAAATAACCTACTAATAAGCAACTAATTTATAATTTGATCTTTATAATAAACTGATTTTATAAATAATTATCGCAATTTAAATGTTTGTCCACGTATTTTCGCTTCTACGTTACAATTGTGTGTTACCACAATTTCGCCTTTAAATAATGTTAACCTTTTATGGTATTATTAAATATTGATAATTGCAACATTAAGTATCTCTGCCACCCAATAAAGAAAATTTATACTATTTTTACTTTTAGTGCATTTTTTTTATATCGGTTTGTTGTGCTGTTAAAATTGGTGTTTATTTTTAACACATTCAAATTTCACATTGTAACACAATCAAGTTTCTTATGTCCAGTCCTATTTTTACTTCTCATAAAATGTCAAGGAGCCTGGTATGGGGTTTTTGTGTAATGTCGAATGACTTTGTTCCCTATTAATTAAAAAAAAAATCAACAATGTCACAGATGCCAAAGACTGCAGCTGAAAAACAAAAAAAAAATATCGGGGGAGAATCTGAAAATCGAAAACCCCGAGAAGTTTTCAGAAATAAAAGGAAAGCCAAAGAAGGATCTGCACAACACTATCAAAAACAAAAAGAGTACCTATATTGAAGAGGATAAACAAAAATTACGTGAAAAATTTAAAGACCGAAAAAAGGCAAAGATGAAAAAAATGCTAACCAAAATGAACCATCAACATCATAAGCTAATAAATAATAATAATTATAATTTAAGCACTAACTTGATTAATATTATTTAAGTGTCTCACTAAGAATACCGAATGCATGTCGGATTCACATCTAGTAGATGTCAACATATCATTGTATTGTTTCATACCTTTTACTTATGTAATATGTTTGAACATCAGTTTTGTGAATTAAATAAAAAAAAAAATAAGCTTTGGCTTATTTTGTTTATTTTAATAAAAATAATTTGTTTATTTTGTGTATTTTTTTAGTTGCTAACACTATGATTAATAATTTTACGAGATTGTTTATTATCCATGTACATCATAAGGCATAAAGTTAAATACTAAAAAGATGCAGTTTGAAAGCAGCCTTACATACGTAATAGTAACGTAAAAGTGTCTATGTTACTCTATGTTCGAAGTGGCAAAATGTACGGCCTTACCCCTATAGCATTAGAACAGGTTTTGCTCTCAACTGCTTTAGTTGAAGTTTTTCATAACAATGTTAGCATTATTGCACGTGAACTTCTTGATGTTATGTAACAAATTACATTTAAAACGAATACAATCCACTCTTACAATTACAGGGGTAGGTAACACTGTCACAAGCTCTGTGCAGTCTTGCACCCTATATGTAAAATGAAAAATTTACAATTACACAGTTTGTTTAAACTGTTCAGTTTTACCTCAAATTACTTCCAACATTCCTAATATGCCTATTGATGTTGGTTCTTGAAACATACCAGAAAACATTGTCCTGGCTGACCCAAAGTTCCACATTCCTTCTGACATTGATTTATTGTTGGGAGCTGACGTGTTTTGGGGTTTATTACAAGAAGGTCGCTTACGTTTATTAAGCGGTCCTTATTTGCAAAACACTCGAATAAACCCTAAAAGTGGCGACAAGGCTCCCGATGATCGCAAGTCATATAGACCTATTACGTTACCATCTTTAGGTAAACTTCTAGAACACCTCATTGTCCCTCGTCTGCTACCGGGTGGACCAGTATTTCACAAAAATCAAATCGGATTTACCATAGGTAGGTCGACTACAGACGCAGCCATATTGGTTAGAAAAACAGTAAGTACATCGGAACATAAATATGTACTTGATATCTTCCTAGATATCTCCGGTGCCTTCGATAATGCTTGGTGGCCTATAATACTTCTTAAGTTAAAAATACGAGGCTGCTATAGGAATATACGAATATACGAGTACTCATACTTCTACGGAACATTCAAACTGAAACTCGACAACCATGCCGTGTCGAAGTCGCTGACTATGTAATGTCTAGAAGGTTGAGTTGTAGGTCCTTATTTATGGAATTTGAGCTTCGATGATTTTCTTTCAATTCCCTTACCTGTAAGATGCACTTTAACCGGATATGCGGATGACGGCCTCTTACTAATAAAGTCTAATAGTAGATCGGGGCTTGAAAATTTGGCGGATACGTGTTTACAATTAATATCTGAATGGGGTGAAAGAAATTACCTTACATTCGCACCTAAAAAACGTTCCAACTGCTTTTAAAAGGTATATTAAAATCACCGTCACGAATAAAATTTAATAAAATTGTTGTAAAAAGGAAAGAATCGGTTTGTTATTTAGGTTTGATTTTAGAAAGAAAATTTTCATTTTCTAAGCTGTTTTTTCCTCATTGCAGAATCTCCCCAAGGTAAGTGTATTCGGAAACAACTTCGAGAAGGGGGCCATTGACAACGATAGGTTTTGGATCTAGGTGGTCATTGATCATAACTTTTGTCTTATCAAGATTCATTGTTGAATATTTACTTTTACAATTAATTTAAATATTATATTTAAAATTATAATCTTAAATAACTTTCAAAGTAACAACAAAATATTTAATTACTTACTTAGTGATAATTGTCGAAGAATAATTACAAGATCTCTTAAAGACTGATTTTTAAGGATAGAATTACTAAGAAGTTAACTGATAGTCAAGGACTTTTAATTTTGGTATTTTCTACGAGAAGAAATTAAGTTAAATATGAGTAATTTTAAGTATTATTAAGTTTATTTAAAGGATTTTTTTTTATTTAATAAAAGTAAGCAAGATTAATTTACTTTTTAATTACTCTGTATGAATCTACCCTATGCTGTACGAAAGTGCCCCACTCGGGGGACACATTCGTACAAATATTTCATCTTAGAAAAATCGCTATAACTGTTGAAGCGTTTAATATAATAGATTCTGGCTTTTTTGTTGTTATTTACGATATATTTACTATACGTAGGTGCATAAGCTTGATAATTTAGTTGGTTATTTATAAACTGAATAACAAAAATCCCTAAAAATGTACATAGAGTGACCACTTTTCCCCACTCAATAAATTTAAAAATGTTCTGTGTTTAGACGACATTCTCTAAAATGATTACTAATTAATACGTTTTTAAAATAATGTTTTGATGGATTTAACTGGTTCGAAAGTTACTGTTTTTGAGCCATACGGCGCACAGATACGTATACGGTCTTTAGTGAGAAAATCCTCTGCCTCTATTAGTTCAAAAAATCCAGAAACCAATAATTCAAATGCAGAAGATGAGAACGCACCCGCGACAAAGTCAAAACTTGATAAGTTGCTATAATTTTTTCAATGCTCCATAAAGATCACATTCAACTGCTGAAGCGGCCGTTGACATTAGACAGTACGTAAAAGAACCTTTCATCTCGAAAACAAAGTTTCCCATAGAATACTGGAATCACAGCGAGAACAGTCTAAAAGAAATAGCCTTAAAATATCTATGTATACCTGCAACGTCAAACTCCGACGGAAAAGTATTTGCCAAAGCTGGTTTAACTATGTATAACCGATCGTCGCAGTCGCTTGAGCAATAAACACCTAAAACAACTATTTATTGTTTATAAAATAAATAGTGTATGTCATGCTACTATTTCTTTCATGATTCATGTACATATGTTCGTAAAGGCACTAGCTAGTCTCAGTAATATTTATGCACATATCGGTATATATATTTAAAATCAGATCTATTTGTGAACGCTGTATTTTACATTGTAATTAATAGACATTTTCAAATTAATCAAATCAAATATGAACTTTATTTTATGTTCATTAATTTCTTATTTGGAGTAAATTAGTAGAGACATGTAGTTATAACTCCGTAAGACTATAACTCTTGTGAGTGCGACTGTTCAGCTAAACTGTCTATATTGACAGATAATCCCACTGAATTACAACAGACCATTATCCAGAAGAAGAAAGAAGAAGAAAGAAGAAAAAGTTTTTATTGTCACAACTAAAGCATGCAATACATAAAAAGTGTATAAGATTAAACATAAAACATGCTTAATCATTAATCATTAAACTAGTTAATGGAACATTACACGCCTTCGATGTGACAATTAGGTGGCCAGCTCAGCATAATGCTGTGTTGCGTCATGAGCCACAACACGGCGCTGGTTTTCAGTGGCCACCTAAAAGTGACGCAACGGAGGCTAACTAAGCCTAAACATACTTATACACAAAGATAAAATAACGAAATTGTGCTCGGTAAAAAAAATAACAAAAAGAAATATAATAAATGTGTACACTCAACAAATATTATGTACTTATAGGTAGGTATTATAACTTTCACCGCACCACGCCGATCCGCCGCGCACCGCGGCGTGCCAGTGCTGTGATCAGCTCTGAGGCAGACGTTCGTTTAGTTTTATTCATAATATAAACTTATAAGAACTATAAACATTTCATTTGAAAATAAAACTATGCAGTTGTCCAGTGTATCAAGAACTAGTGGATCATAATACAAATAAATAAAAATAAATAAATAGTAATTAACACAAACAAATAATTGGAAAGAAATAAATTGGAAAAGAAATAAACATTTTTATACGAAAAACAATGTATGTTAATAATGTTTCTGCCGTAACCTCCACGAGTTGTAGGAAACAACATTCCGCACCACCATGCGATCTATATAACGAAGGTATGTATAGTAAGTAATATATGACTTAACGTTGTTTTTTGATGTAAAAGTAAATACTGTATATACACATGTTTAAAGCCATGTTTACTATTTTAGAACGACATGGCGGCGGGATACAATTCAACAACGGGTGGCTCTGAATTTAAAGCTACCACGAAAGCTGAAGTCCTATAAGATGGCATCGACAAGGGATTCGTCGTGGGATGTAAGGAGTACCTAGCATTATCTTGCTTCCAAATTATTTTATCATAAAGATACTTAGGGCTTTGTTTCTTGAAAATACCAAATAGTAAAGTAGCCATGTGTAAGTCTCTTCGCGCTGCCATTTTAAAATATTGGCATCATTAAGAAATGATGTGACATGGCTACGTCGTGGGATGTTAAAACAAAACCTAGCACAAGCGTTCTGTACCCGTTGAATTAAACGGTCCGTACGTGACAATAAACACGGGCCATACACAACATCACAGTAGTTTAGTCTCGAAAGCACTAAACTGTCCACTAATCTCCTGCGTAAAGGTTCACTGAGATATTGTCTAAAACGATATAGTATTTTTAACCTATAGAAGCAATTTCTTATCACATTGCCTATGTGCATCTCGAAGCGAAGCTCAGGATCCATGGTCAAACCAAGGTTGCGTGCTGTTTCCACTCTTTGGATATTTTCACCCATGATTTTTATCTCAGGTGTGGCAGATAGAATGGAACTGACTTGTTTTTTGCTACCAAGGACAATAAACTTTGACTTAGTAGGATTTAAAACCAAGCAGTTTTGTTCAGCCAGATACATAATTCAAATGCAAAGAGAACCACAAGTATGTAGTTCCATTCTGTTAAGTATGCAATACGGGACACGAGTGAAACAAACTGTTGGCGCCGTAATTTAATATTGTAGCTCTATGCGGCTTGCTATTCTGCCACACCGCGGGCTGCGCCGTGATACGTCGATCAACGGGCCGCACCGACGACCTTGTAGTCGACGCGGCAATTTAAAACGGCGAATCACCGCCGCTTTGCGGGCATCGGTTGAACCGACGCGCACACATGATTGGCGGAGCGGTGTTGGCCAATGAAAACGGAGCGTCGGTGCGTCGCGTGGGAGGAACAGCCGGGAAGCCCCGCCGCAGCGTCTCCTTGGGCAGCCGACAACGTTTACTAACACAATTCACAATAATTGTAAATTTAAATAAACTTTATCGCACACCAACCCTCGATGCGGCCCACGCGTCTCCGTAGGGTACCTACTCGGTACACCTAAGCGCGATGTATTCCAGCGGGGCGCGGGGGTGAAACTCACGCCATCACATCACGTCACCGCTGCGCGAACGCGCAATCCCCTCCCGTGCACGTACCGCGACCCCCGGCATGCCCGGCAGACCTTCCACCAGTCAGCTAAACTACGGTACGGGAAGTGATTGTTTCGAATACGCGTTACCATTTTAACTTTAAGCTGGCCAATTATTATAATTGTTATTTGTAAGTGCCCTGTGTGTTCTACCGACTGACTATTAAAATAAATAGTTAAGTAAATAAAAGTGTCTGCTATTTATCCCGCCGAAAACTTTATTTTTATTTCAAGAGAAGAACTATCATTTCCCAACACAAACGTTCGCTCGTAGAGCACTAATTTATTAGCCCACCGACAAGAGCGTGTACGCAGCACGCTATACTTAAGTCTAAAATATTACTTTATGCTATATCATAGTCATTAGACTTTTACGATTTCTATTTTTAGGCCAGTATGTTTTGTTTAATGTAGCCCTCACAACTGTGATTTTGTTTATAACTATGGATGCTTATTTTAAAATATTTCCTTTATCTAGATTTCTATTTTTAGGGCCAGTATTTTTTGTTTAATGTAGCCCTCACAACTGTGATTTTGTTTATAACTATGGATGCTTATTTTAAAATATTTCCTTTATCTAGTACTACTGGATTTTGTGCCAGAATAATAAAAATCATTTCTGTCATACAGATAACACCTACAGACAAAGTATGTCCTACCTGTTGGTTGCGTACTAAAAGCTCTCCGTAACATTCAGGTCACTGAATTAAGAATACTGAATGGAGCAACAGATCAACATGAAGAAGTTGATGATGTGGAACACATCACCAGGCTAGATGCAAGGAGTTCAATAGAGGAGAACCAACCAAGTGAAGATTCTCATGGTGTTGATGATGATGCAAAGCCACCAAGATCACAGAATATTGAGTCCGGAAAAATATTATTACCTGAATACAGGAAAGCGGCCAACATTGGTAACCAGTATCTATTTCCCGACTGTCCTACTGTTGGTACTTTACACAGTGTGACCGATAAATTAAGGGCCATCATACTATGTAATAATAATTTTTATGTGCCAAAATAAGCTCGTGTCGGTGGAGTCCATTTGTTTAGGAACCACTGATTTATATGATTCAGAAAACACCCTTAATGTATTTATTGTTGATCTAATCAACACATTTTTTCATTTGTCAATGCATTTAATCCTACATTAGATTTTGAAAATATTGAGGAAATCGATGATATTTTTGAATATTGGGTTGGATTACCAAAAAGAGAAATTAAATAATATATTGGAAGAAATACCTCGCATTTTAGAGAATAAAAATGAAAAGCTGGGGCTTATAACTTTGCTTTTAAGATTAAGAACCAGGGAGTCGGATATGAGAATAGCAACTTTAATGCGAAAGCCACGTCGCATCCTAGAAACAATGATAAACCAAGTTCGTGAAATACTTTTGCAATATTTTGTGTTCTTACACCTAGGTATTAATCATATTTCACGTGAGCAATTAAAAAGTCGTAATTTAACCATACCTAATGGGTTATATGGTAATAATAACAACGCAATTGTCATTTGTGATGGTATTATGAACTAAATAGTGCCACTATGTTGCCACCATTCAAAGGGCATAATCTGAGATATTATTTTGAAAGGAAAATATATTTTTCTTTATTATAAATTTTGAACCAGTGTATAGATATTATTATTGCTATTCTTCTATTTTAGGTTTAATGATGTAGGAATTATACAGTGTTTGTGTATAAAAAGCTATAATCAATTAATATCGAGTATCACAAAGGCATGACAAGTTAGGCTAAAAAGACAAGTAGTTTTTTTTTTGACAGGTATATAAAGGTCGCAATGGATGCGTTCATTAAATTCTAACAAATGAGAAAACTGATGCTGCAGAGAAGTTATATGAAGCTATATTTTTATTACTTGCAAGATCTGTCTTTATTAATGACAGTTTATATATCAGAAGTTTTGTAAAGAAAACCATGAAGAAACTACAATATGAAGCTGATATCAAGTTTGATAAAAATGGCGGTATTGAAGAATACCACTATGAATGTCCAGCGAGAGCTGTAATGAAAGCACGTTTTATGTGCTATTATTTGCTACATTACACATGAAACATATTGGGTATAAAGACTTCAATATTACATTTTGTCGTAAAGCGACATACCGGATTTAAAGTGAATTTTTCTTGGTGTGATAATTCTCCTAGTATGTTTATTTTAATAATTATACTTATTGTAATTGTAAGTATCACTCTACTCACTACAGAAACACAACATACACTCCAATTGGGGACCGACGAGGGATGAGTGAAAACATTGCTATGTCGTAACTCTATCCCTCTGGAAGATCGCTCTACATGTACACTCTTAGCTGCCGTACAAATCTCCATAGATTTCAGTACGCCAACATCCAATGCTAGGGGTAGGATGGTGGCTATTCAAAACTGGGAGGAGCTGACATCCCTGCTTAACAGTGATTTTGGTGGCGACAATAAAACAACAGAAAAGAGGAAAAAGGAATTGGGATTATAATATTTATTTTTCATTATGTGGTGGTAAAGGTATAATTATGAGTAAACATTATATAGTTTATTGATATTATTCATTACTGCATGTTAAATGTGTGGATTGACTTCAAAAATATATAAAAAGGAAAGCTCAAAGCGCGGGTGGTGAGCCTGCAGTCTATGCCATACTGATAGACTTGGAGCAAAGGGTTTTAAATTTAATTGATGTGCAAGTAGCAACAAGCTTGGCAATTGCAGATGCAGTGTTTCCACAGGTTTATTAAGTAACTTAGCTTTGTTTTCATTATAATTTATTAACAAATGTTGTAAATTCAAATATTAACTTATAATTTTCAGGAAAATGTGGATGTACCTAAATTTAGACAATTAATTTACAATTGAATTATGGATCGTCCATTGAATTTATTTGTATATTCTGGGCCTTCTAGCCAAATTCAAACAAGGGATTTGCAGACAAATCAGGCTCTCTTAGGACAAAGGCCAACAGAACCCAGACCTCTACGTCAAGCCCATGTAGAATCTAGACCTCCAAGTCAGGCCCATGGGGAATCTCCCAGATCCACCAGCCTGACCACAATAGATAAGCTTGTATTTTCCCTGTCTTTATTCTTATCAATGAGGAACCAATATAAAGTAAGCAGTTAATATTTTGTATTTGTTAGAATTAATACTTAAATAGCATAGTTATAATAGCAACTTTTTGTTTGTCAGATGCTAAAGAATTGAATACCGATACACTTACACTACCTTCGCAACATGGTTGCGGCATCACCACCACAGGCTCATCCTGCTCCATATGCACAAACACCACCTCGTCGTAGTTTGAGATTTTCAAGAGGTTCTAGTAAAAGACAATCACCTTGTAGGCATGCAAGACCATAGCCCATGTACGCAGAACAGGCTGCTTAACATTTTCTGAATTCTGATGCAGAATGGAGAGCATTCAGAATGCAACAACACAAAGACTATGTGGATTTAAGGAAGGAGCAAAACAGAATTAGGGAATTAGAAATACAAACTCACAGAGAATGGAAAGCTGTAGGCTTTAAGAACATTAGAGTTATTAGATAAATTAGTTAATAAGTTTTGTAGAGATTAAATTATTTCTTTAAAGTAAATAGGACAGAAGAAGGGTTTTAATTTTTATATAATAAACAATAGTAGTTATGTATCTATAAGTACATGAACAACAAATTTAATGAGGAAATTAAGATGGCTGGAAAATATTGCGTATAAAATTTTATGGGCCCAAATCTATACATAGCTATTCGGCAACCAACTTCAACCAGCATTGTTAGCGCTATGGGTTTTAACAAACCATAAGTAAAAAAGTTCTTTGAACAATTGGAAAATATACAACAGGAACATAACTTCCAACCTTGTTAAATGTATAATAAGGACGAATCAAAAAATGTTTGCGCCAAAGGACAAAGATGTGTTAATAAAATTAGTAGAGCTGAGAGTTGAATACATGTTACCGTCGTCTGTTAAATTAATGCATCGGAAGATGATGTAGTCCCAGCCTTTATTTTTTCACGCATGAAGGCGGAGCTATTGGATGGAACTCCAGCAAATTCTATAGGTCTTGTTACAGTCTAGTAGAATGAACACAAATTTATTTTACACATCGTTACAACAACCAGTCAAGTGATAGTTCCATGCCTCCATATTACCTCCAAGCTTTACCGTCCTGCAGTCCGATAATGAGAACACTATTTAAAACGAAAACACGATAGATCTAAAACACTTTAACTGGCATCATCTCCCCATCAAAGTACTAAATACAACATGAAACAGATACCGCTTTAAGAATGTGTCGATAAAACGAAACAGTGGGATAAGAAAGCTTTGAAGTCATTGGCAGTTGATAATTTAATAAGTGAAATGGTTTCGTTGGAACATTTAGTTTCGTGGAAAGTGTTCTCTTTGTTGTCTTCAAAGAAAAATATCTTTTGCAAATGTTTTATCACAACGAGACCTCTTACGCCGTCGTCGGGATTATCGTAAATCGTTGCGTATTGTATAAAAATTTTGAATTAATAACTGGTATTTACGATCTGTTTTGGTGCAAGGGCGAGGTTTTATATTAAAGTTAGAAGCCTTCAGCAAATAAAATGTGGCCTGTCGAAAAAAGAGGCAGCAAATAAGAGAACATTTTAATTATATTATTATCCCCGATAGTGAATTTTTAAGAAACTATAGTTTAACCAAGGGACTCGTTGCGGAAATTGTACCTTTGCTGCCCTTACAAAAAATCGGATGGGCGTCGACCCAGTGATTAAGGTATTATTTATCACCTAATTGACAACCCTGATTCTGAGTGTGACCCCGGGGTCGTCGAGACCGTGGAGCATGTATTAACAGAATGTCCACGTTTTATGACATACAAACACCAGTTGGAATCCAGAATTGACGTCTACCTCGACATAGCCAACATGAAGGACATTATGTTGGATCATGTTGGACTCGGGGAGGAGGAGGCCACTTCTGGATTACTTAGACAAAATTTTCTGCAGGACAACTGCGAGGACTAAAAATTAACTAACACCGGACAAGTAACACATACAATAGACAATCCACTAATAACCTCAACAACACTAACCCCTAGTTCACAAACCCCAGCGCCAACGCGTGATCTAGACAATAGGCAACTACTGAACCTGGCTGAAATCGGAACGCCAGGAATCAGATTACCCAGTGTGGCCACCTTTATGGACATCAATAGTGAAAAATTCGGCATCAGCTTCTGCATTGTGGGAGCCCGCAAACACATCGCAATAGCGCCAGGCCTGGCTTGTCTGTTAAAGGGAAGCACATCCAGAACGAGCATGAAGCGCAAAGACTACCTAGCGCTACCTAAAATGGAGTTATATTATCGCAAATGTCGACTAGTGCGAGCACGTAACAAAACGATCGCACTACTTGAACGGAGCGAGGAAACCCCATTCCTACTGGCATACTCGGTGCTCTCTGAGACAGCAAGAGAGTGAGAACAGGCTCAAACAACACCCCGCAAAATAAGCGTGGACGCGATGGTGGTCGAGTATGAAAGAGGAAATGTTTGCCAACAACTCTGAGGCAGTGCCTACGTCAGAAGCGACCATCAAAAGCGGATCGGAATTCCTACACCAGAAAATAGCTGACTCCAAAGCCGAAAAAGCAAATCCAAAAGGCGAAGCCACACCAAGCGCCTTCATAAAAGGAGCAACCAAAATATTAAAATACATTCTAAAAATACCAATTGACAAAGAAATAACACCTGAATATTCTCTCCTCCCCCGTCCCCCCCTCCCCCACACCCACAAAAACTTAATCTCGAAGAAACAAAATAAGAGCGGAAAAAGGAGAGGTCATCGCGCCAAACCTTCTGCCGGCCGTCGAGCCGCGAAGCCACACATTTAACACCTTCCTTGAGTTTATAGCAATAACAAAAGCCACATTGCAGGTCAAAAAAAGGATCCTGCAGGCTTATAAGTACAACAGCAAGATACTTGATGTGCTGCTCAGGAAGAAGAAACGGCCATCTATGACAACTCTACTTCCGAGGTCATTCTGGGAAAGCTGGAGGGCCCATATATGGCGGCTTACAACACAACCAGTGGTTTCGTGGCCTCTGAGGAGGCAGAAACGGAGCGTACGGACAACCCTCATTTCAACACACCACCTCAAGACTCTATTGTAGTCACTGCAAGATACACCCGGCACCCATGGCAGCGCGACTGTCGGGAGCGAAAGACGTCACCCTCATTGGAGACATTAACCAACTACCCTTCATAGACCGCAACAATCTCTTCGAGATGAAATACACAAGGTCAAACCTATCACGCCACATTGAGAGATGTACATACTATACCAACATTAACGACTACGCCATTCGACGCTTCGCGACACAGGACAGGCTGAAGACAGGGGAAAATGGCGCATATTGGAGGAGGCCTATGTCCAGCAGTGGACAAGGATAAAGGCTGTTGGTGATAATGATTGCCATTAAATAAACACCCCCGTTCCTTTTCGTGAAATTTTTGTCACCAAATCATTTTTGGAATTTTGTCGTAATTAAACATTGTTGCTCTTACGTTACTGTGAACGAATTTTCTGTTTTTATTTTCAATATTGTTTTGGCATAGGTAAATCAGCGTTCCCAGTGTTAAAGTGTTACTCAAGACATCAAAAATACTTACTAAGGTTTAACTTGAAGCCTTCGTGAACAGCGTGGTCGTGTACAAGGAGTGCGCGTCGGTGAGCGACGAGCATGCGTTGCGTGGCTTTGCCATGTTGCTCACCGGAGAAGCCGCCGTATGGTGGCGCAGCGTAAAAGGCAGCGGTGACGACGTGGGATGAGGCGATACGACGACTACTTGTAATTGTTTTCGGGCCCCACTGACATTAGGATATCTATGCAATATTTGTGATTTCTCCAAACAACGAACCAAATAGAGACCTTAATTTGGTTCAACCTGGTTGTCCGTCCTCGACACCTTCTAGTCAACTTTTATCTGGTAATAACTTAAGTAGTAGAGACTTGAATATTACCCAGAAAAATCTGTTAAATATATTGCTACAAAAGCAACAAGGTGTTTCAACTGGTAACGATAAACCATCCGTGTTGGGAGAGCACTGCATTATAACTCAGATGTTTCAATATCTTTGCCTTTCTATAGATTATCCTAAACTAAAAAGAAAATCCTGAAAGCTGAACTAGATGAAATCTTGCAATAGGGTATCATTGAGCCTTGTTCATCTCCCTGAGCTTCGCTAGTGGTTCTAGTGCCGAAACCTAACGAAAATGTTAGAGTATGCCTCAATTACCTACGCCTAAATTCTATAGCAGTGGTTGAGACTTATCCTGTTTTACGAATATAGACGCCTTGCTACACGCTGCGAAGCTAACGCCTTATATGACGACTTTCGAGTTGAAATCAAGATACTGGCAAATCAAAATTCGGGAAGAAAATGAAGAGTCTATATCCCAAAATCGAAAAAGCTGTAAAAAGTGAAAGTGCCATAAGAAGTACCATCTTCACGGTCACCGTCCTGACACTTGGTGCAAACGTCTATCGATTTTCCTAAATGTGAAATATTGTACATATCGTGGATTTCAAAACACTTATAATTTTAAATATGCAGAGAGACGGAAATTCCTCTGAATTTAAAAGTCTCACTTTCGATGCATCTATGACCGAACAGGGCGCGTCTGATACAATAACCAACCCCTATTTCACCAAGAGCTAACAAGTCAACCCCGAGGTTTATACAAATGGAATTTAACATCCTATCAAATTTGTCAAACCATATTATGCTAGTCAAGAGACTGTAAATTAATTCTTGATAAACTGCAACAAACAAGCGTCAGAAGCCCAGAAAACCCATCTTATTCAGGTATATACACAGCCAACTCTACGGTAAAGCTGAAATCGTATGTTCTAACAAGGATTTCAAGGATTGGAAACAACTAAAGGACTTTCTTAAAGGCCAATTTTATGAGAGTAAGCATTACGCACACGTTTTAAACAAATTTCAAGAATGGAGGCAAGGACCACAGGGCAGTGTTAGCCAATTCGCCCTGCTCATAGAGACTACTCTTCGCAATTGTTAACGGAAGTAAATCAGAAAGTAAAGCAATCAATCTCGCTAAATCAGAAGAGTGCATTGAGCAAAACCTGTATAAGCGACTCTAAACAGATACGAAGGACAATAAACCCAAACAAAATATCCTTAGAAACCCCGCGAGGTCGTTTCCACAGCAAACATCACATAAGTAATCAAAGTGGAGGCCAAATCCCATGAAATGCCATCAAAGTTATTAAAAGGTCTCAAGATTCAATAAAAGATTTTAAAGGTAAGTTAAAACATATACAACTGGACAACTACTTATGATGGATCTAAAATTCCATGGAATAAAATATAGGAAGTAGTAGTTAAAGCAGAAAACCCATTGAGGGTTTTTTATGAAACGAGTTTCCAAGATGATGCTTACAAATATTCTATAAGTAAGTGGAAGTGTGCAGCATCAAGAAAATGCAATCAAAACCTCACTCAAAATTTTCACACTGTGTGGTCCATCGTAATCCAAAGAAAAAGAGGAAGACCGTCTTCTGCAACAGATGACATGATTGAGAAGAAGATAAAATCGAATGCAGCAATTCTTCCCCCTCGAGATATAAGACGTGATAGAGTTGATCGTCTTCCTATATGGAAAGAGAATAGACAACGCTGCAAGTATCTTCAGTGTAAAGGAAAAACATATTATGTATCTTGCGAAAAGTGTCGTGTTGAGTTATATTTTAATAAAGATAATAATTGGTTTTATAAATTTTAGGAAAGATTTCAGGTATTTTTAGGAAAGTCCATCATTCGGTTCCATCCTGCTAACTAACCTATGGAAACATTTTCGAAACATTATTATTATTTAATTCTGCAACAATACAGTAATAGTTATTCTGCTATGAAAGTACACCATTTGTTGCTAAGTGTTCAGCAAAGTTGTTTTACTGCAGTATAGTACAATAAATAATCGAAAAATACAATAAATTGTTGCTGTTGCTGTTCGTTAAGCGTCGTTCGTCCGTCATATCACACGCTCGAGTATATTCGTTTTTGATGATTGATATTTATTTTCCTTTCCTTAGTGTCTCCGTGTTTTTTTTTTAAGATTATGAGTGATAATGAAAATAATTCGAAAGTAAAAAAGTCAAGATGAGCAGAATACAGAATACAAAAAGAAAAGGGAAAAGAAGATAGTAGATTATATTGTTAGAAAAGAACTGCAACAAAACGAAGAATTAGATTTTTCCAGATTAAAAAAGCGGAATACAAATCAAATAAAATGTCTATCTAAAAATATATTTGTTATAAAGCTTATTAATAGCGAAATTGTGAAGAGAAGATGATTAGCATACTCAGAATTCACAGGTAAGTGTTTTGTGGTCTTTGTGTAATTTATTAATATCGAAATAATTTGATATTGTACACTAGTGCAACCAGTTGGCAACATCAGGAGCTTTCTAATTATATTGTATCTGTTTAAGTCTATGACTTTTTTTAATATCTATGTAATCTCTTTCTGAAGTTCTGTGCGAAATATAGCTAAAGTCTGGCACACGAAAGTTGAGCCTGAGATTTAATTGAAACTTTTCACATGGCAACATTTTATAAATTTCACTTTATGTCACTTCGGCATAAATAGTGTAAAATATTGTATACGGTTTTATTTGATTATATCATTAAAAATGAATAAAACAATAAAAAGTGATGTGTGAAATTTACTACATACTGTGATGAGTAATTTGAAGAAAAATAACAGAAGCAAGATGCCTTCCACAAAAAGTAACAGTATTTACTTGTGATAACGAGCCTTATAGGTTAGTTTAACATAATTAGTTTTGATACTTATATGTTTATCTTTAAAATCGGTGTTTTTTAAATTTGACGTAATATCAGTGTTCATAAATTCTGTTTCGTGTAAATATATAATAAATTGTCTATTTGCAGATAATGTGGATATTGAAGTAAATTCAATTAAGGAAACTGTTAAAAGTAATAACATTAACTGCTTTGGAAGAGGACGAGCTAATTAAAATCAAGAATCAATATTTGGAAGAAATTCCATCAATGATTAGTGTGTTTCTACATAATTCTGTAATGCAAGTAAAAATATAAACTTGCCATAAGTCGAAGTGGAGGGAATTATGTAGAAATTCGTTGACTATGTTACTCCACAAAATTGGGAAAAAAATACAGATCATGTCGCTCATGTAAAAAATGCGTAAAGAGTAAGAGATAACATTACTGATAAAGAAATAGAGCTGTTCATCATAAATGTATGTGACGATAGCAGTGAATTAGATGCCTAAAAAAATTAATATAGATTCTGATTTTGACAACGCCTCATCAAATAAATGAATATTTAAATAATTTACATTTACGGCGAAAATTATGATACTTGGAAAGTGCAAGTACGGGCAGTACTCACGAAAAATCAAGTATGGAAATACGTCAATCGATCGGTACCTAAGCCGGACACTGTATTAGAAACGAGCGCATGGTCTGACAAAGACGATATGGCAAAAGCTGATTTAATTATGGCGATGCGTTCAGGTGAACTGAAACACATCAAGAGGGTGCGACACTTCGCACGATATGTGGGAAAAACTGGAAAAAAAATATGCATCTAAAGGACCCGTAAGAAAGGCAAGTCTATTAAAGAAATTTACATTGAACCGTATGAAGGAAGGAAGTGATGTATAAAGTCATTTGAATAATTTTTTCGAGGCTGCAAATATGTTAAACGATATGGGTGTAAAAATACATGATGACATGCCAATGCCATGCCATGACAATTGATAAATTTTATTATTATACAGCTTACCAGAAAGTTACGAAAACTTTCGATGTGCTACGAAGAGCAGAGATGAGCTACCGAATGTTGAAATACTGAAAATTAAAATATTGGAGACGGCAAGCACAAGTGCCAATGAATCTCAAAATATTGAAGGAACCATGTATGCGAAGAGAAAGGAATTTAAAAGGACTCAACAACTAAGAAGCAAAATACGCATAGTAAATTTATGTACAAATGTTTAAAATGTCATGAGTTTGGACATAAAGCTTCAGAATGCAAGATTAAAATAAGGAGAACAAAAATGGTGTAACTGTGATACATACGATGTAGCGTAAACTCAGCTAATAGTAAATAAACTCTGTTCTGTTTATAAATTCTAAGGGCGTTATTACTCTGCAGTATATCCCATTCCTAACATTAACATGCGTATTTTACATAGGAAAATCAAACATAAACTTAATATTTATATTATTTTTTTGTAAAGTATCAAGACAATTATTCCTACTATGCTTAGTGATACCACATGTAGTTTTTTTTAATTTGCCGCGCTTTTTCAGGCTCAACTTTCGTGTGCCAGACTATACGTGTCGTAACAAATCCTTTGTGTTTTAATGAAATAATACTTTGCAAAAGTGGATTTAATGACTGGAAAAATTCTAACTTAATAACTGATCATCACAGTTCTCCGAATCATCGTAAATGTTGAGACAACATGTAGAGCGAGGAAAACATTTACAACGATTGGATAACCACATAGTCCAACAATATAATGAAGAAATCAATAGGTTAAATGTCGTGCAGATTAAAGAACAATGTTAGTTTCGCTTGCAGATCGATCTGAAAACTTTTATAGGTAGTAAGAACCATGTAAAATTTTTCACACTAGTAAACAAAGTCAAAACTAATATACTACTTTTTTGGCCGACCGTAATACACACACTTGGCCCCCGCGCGTCCTCATAATTAGCCTAGGGCGGTCAGACCTCCTGATCAGTCTATCTAGGGGTGGTGTTCGATGGCATGAAAGATGTGTTAGCTATAACCAAAGTTAAATGCAGTGAATGCGTTTAATCTAACCATAAAGCTGATATGTGTCGTTTTAAAAATTACGAAGTAAAAATGTAATCAAACGTTTCAAAAACAGATTTTTGTGTTGGACTTTCGAACATTGGCTGGCAACTATATTGTTAACATACTGAAACTCAAGGGCCGAGAGAAATATGATGAATGAGCATTCGCAGCGGAAAACTTCCTAATTCTTGAAGAAGTGGACATAAATAAAATGGAAATCAAAGCCTTTATAAAGAACTTTCTGTAGTAACTCAAATCCCCTTCCACTAAAATCAAACTTAATTATTGATCTAACAAATTATATTTCAGTGGTATATAATACTGTTATGCATTAGCATAGGTATGTTCATCCATTTCCTTGACACTTGTTGATAAAAAGTGTGACGGGTGGGTAGAAGAAATGTCACTGTGACTGTCATCTACGACGCTGAATAAACGTATTGATCTACCGAAATATTATGTTTCCTTAAACATAACAAATACAAATATTTGAAACAATTACAACTAGCATTGTCAGTCACAATGAATTAACAAAGTACATAAAATTAACTCAATTCATTCAAAAATATAAGAACCTAAGTAATAAACAAAAATATGTTTTAAACACATAGCCTTCATCAAAGAATGTTGATAATTTTTCAATAAATTAAATAATTATGAAATGAAACTAGAAGATAGCAAGAGGATATATGAGGCTGACAAACAGCAGTTTTTATGTGAAATTAAAACACTGGAAGAGTCTCCGAGTCTAACATATAATAAATTTATAACTTCTAAAAACAAAATTGATGATCTTATGGCACTCTTAAATGATTCCAATAACCATGGTAGTAATTATTCCTTTAGTAATAATACTGAGTCAAGATACACTAAATCTGTGGTTGAGTTTGACATGCCTGAGCTTGTCTCTCAAAGCACTGACCTGGGGAACAAACAGCATTTAATTATATATCAAACATATCTACTAGGATAACAATCATATTCATTATGTGCCACCATAGTGGCTCATGTAATTGTGTTGCATTCCGAAATGAGCCTGTGCACATCTGGTGTCAAGAGGCCGACATTATTGTGTCGACTACTGAGGGATAATCATCTCTTGTCAGTCAACATTCTACTGGACCCCGCTTCACCTATCATCAGGTGTAGTGGGATCACTGCTGTTTTCTTATAGAAAAAAAAATTATGTTTTGGCCTAATAATGTTGCTATAACCATCTCAAATATCTAAGTTGTGGAAGGAATCTTCTATAGACACCTAATGAAAAAACATAGCCAGGTCAAATTGTATGTGGGAATTTCACAGGTACATTTAAATTCAAGTAAAGTACAGTTATAAAAATAACCATCTTCTGCTCATTTCAATTCAAAAGAAATCTTGTTACAACCATCTTTTCCATTTTTTTATATTAGCAATTTTATTCTTAATAAAAATATAACAAAATTGTTCTAATGGTGATGTCAAATGGAATTTATTGTTCTAATGATAGTACCAAATGCTGGGTTCCATTTAAATCACAGTACATGGACAATAAAAGAGCCTAGATGAATTGGGATATGAATTAGAGAGTGTAAAAGTGAACTGGATAGATTGTCAAGAACGGATTGTATTACTTAAAGTTATTTAACTAGGGATATTTTTGTTTTAGTCATCAATTTGGCACTTATTTGATAAAGTTATAGGAACCAATTGAGTAATGAAGACTTCAGTATGTTTAGGGTTGAATGGACACAGGGGAAAGGTATTCATTGTCTGTTTGATTAGTATCCAGAGTCTGGGGTCCATTGGAGTCTATTGTTAATAGGACTAGTAAAAGGACTTATACAGATAAACAACACCGCTTCTTGATAGAATTCACAATTCAAGAGGAAATAAGAAAAATACAACGCATTAAACCAACCAAAAACCTATAAGTCAACACAACGTTTGTGAGAACCAGACATGACTTACTTAACAAACACTTTAGCCGACACCGTATGAAATAACCGTTACCTTATTATAAACATTATCAAGTCTGTTACAATCATAATTTTACAAACGAGAACATTGTATACCCAAACGTATACCTAAGCCGAAGAGTATTATCTGTCATTAGTAGAAACTGGAAACATCTACTAAATTATGACTTCCACGAGAGACCAATAAACTAATTTCCACCGTTTATCTAACAGCGATGTTGCCAATATCGATAAATAATAGCGGATACGAATCAAAAAGTGAATAATTAGTATAAAAGTATTCGAAAAGATCGTCAAAATGCTAACGCCAACAGCAAAAAAGGAATTATTAAAATTATAAATATATATCATCACTAATGTTGATTAGGACATACAAGAGGCGGTACATGACGTCAAAATGTAATAGTGGCTCAAAATTATATATTGTACTACTTCAAATTTTATGTCGCGGCAGTCGCGTTACTTATTCTCCGTCTCTGGTAAACTGTAGGACGAGGACAGTGAGGTAAAGAACCGCATGCTACAAATTACAGTAGGACGTTATTTTACAATGGACATTACATTACTGCGTTTCGAGTCGCGAGCGAGAGGAAAATATTTTGAGGGTTAAAATTACAAAATACTGTAAGATACGCATTGAAGCGCCGAGCCTCACTACGCCTCGCCTCATTTGAAGTAGGACGTTGTACCGGCTCAATGCTAAAAAGAGGCTACTCTTACAAACTCTTTTTTATGTCATGTCCTACCCAACTCTAATTATCACAAAACTCGGAAAGTCAAACAGGCCTCAGGGGGCCTAGACAAAAGCCAAGCGTGACGTTAACCGTACTCGCTAACGCCTAATCGTAAAACGCTAACGCTTAAACGACAACGTAACTAAATCGGTAGACAAAGTACACATTGTACGCTAGCCGCCCATTCCGCACGTTTACACGCTTAGTCGCGCCGAATTCTATTAGTTAGTCTATGGTATAGCGTGAGAGATTGTCAAATGCAATCGTCCATCTTTGTAGTTTGCATTTTCGGCGCGAGATTGCCAGATTTGGAATCTCGAGTACCTATATGCAACCTATGCAAAATGTGGTTTTGTGGTATAAAGCTGTACTTTTATGAATATTGTTGTATACCTAAATATAAATAATAAAATAATAATAAATAAAATGAAAATATAAGCATAATAAATTTGTTACACTCTGTAGGTAGAAATGGTATTTTTTTGTTGTTTTGTAATGCTTTCTTATAAAGCATTTATGCACAGGTATTATAATACTTTTCAAATGAGAACTTTCTTTTATTATTATTATGTATGGAAGATCATCACATAGACGTCTTCAATCAGACGAAAACATTCTTTACTTAATCGAAAACGATTGTTAAATTCCAATTCCTGCAAAATTACAATTTTCTCCATTTCACAGCGATATATTCTTGTTCGTCTCTGACAATGATATTTCGTTATTAGCGGCCCATAATAGTTTTAAACTATGCATAATGATGTAAAAAAAGAATATTTCACTAATTTCCCAGTTGACGAATACCGTAGCGTGAGGTCTACAACTGTTGATAAATAAAACGTGAATCGGTGACGCTAAATAGCAGTTTCAGTTGTCAAAAATGACACTTGTCTACCATTTGTATGTTTCATTTCTCTATGGACTGTTTATTAGTCACGCTAACGTTAACGTTTCTTTCCGAATGTCGAATTGAAAATTTTTGTCTACCAATTTTTGCAGCAGTCACGTGACTTCTCTTCAGCATATGTCATTTTCATACATTTTGAACTTTCCGTAAGCGTGAACGCTAACAGAAAAAGGTTTTTGTCTAGACCCCCAGGGTATTTTTATTATTCTTTCTCACGGTAAGGCAAAGGAAACAACAGTACATCCTCTTCAAACTGTTAAAAATAAATAGGTTTTGATTTTTCCGAATTTAAAAAAGGGAATATATTATATTTTTATGGAAAAACTCTCACTGATTCCTTTGACTTAAAATAAAATTGTTGTACGTTTTTTTTCATTTATTCTACAAAATAAATTTATAATTATTTGTTAAAAATGTTTAACATTTAAAATAAAACCCGAACACAAAGTGGTTTTATATCCGGCGCAGCATAGATTTGAGTAGGATAAATATCGAATTCTCTACATATCGATATCGTACATCGACAAATCGAAAAGAAAATTGCCATGTTAATTAATGGCAGCACTGGTCCAATTTAGATCAATGTTGTCAAATTAAGCGATTTTTCTTGGTTCTCGTTTTTCTACAGGATAAGACGACCGTAAGCTACTGCATCGAATGCGTTTTCCTTAGCTCATTTGCCTTTGGGCGACGTAAAGCTACTTCGTGTCAAATCAGCGAATTGGACCACCAGTGATCTGACAACACTGATTGAAATGTCAATTGCCAAATGCCAATCCATTTCTTCCTGTTTCTCACAAATTTCTTCAATTCTAGTTTATTGGTCTCTGTTCTCAATTTTCTTTTTCCGTGGAATTAAGTACCGGCAATTCAACATATCCAATGCGTTTGTTGCAAATTTTGCTAATAAATAGTTTTATTAGTTACACGCTTCATTGGTGATTTTCTGGTACATTTTTTTGGATGTTATTATTCATCATATCTTCGCAAACTGTTCTTATTTCTACTTAGTGTTGTGTTACTTTCTATCCTTATTGTATTTTGCTTCAAATTTTGTTGCAGAAATTGTCATTAATTCCTGTGTAAAAAGGTTTAATTGTGTACCATATTATGTGTCAGAAGCTCACGACACAAATAATTTGATAATAACACCATTATCGTATATTTTTAACTGATTTTTTGTAGTATATTAAATGTTCTTTAGATTATGGCTTAAGTTTTAGACGAAAATGAGGGCTGTACATGGTTGCATTTTTGCAGTTTTTAAATCTTGCGATAAAGGTTAGTAGAGTACATGGAAGTGTTTATATGTCTTATTTTCGGATATGTTTGATTTAAAAGAAAGTCGAATTGTGCATATCGGTGCAATTATAATTGGCTTAGGTGACAGCATTCGAGAAGTACTTTGTTTTGTCAGAGTATGATTGATAGTATCAGCAAGATGAAAAATACAGGCTGATGTGAATTGCCAATTGGATAACAATCTATACCTGGAAGGTATTGGAGAAATGGAGGATATGCAACTTGAGCTGACAAATGATTTGGTACAATTTTGTTTAGTATAGCTGGTGTAGCTGGAATATGATGTGCAAGATGAATTGGGTCGTTTTGATATGCCCATATCATTAGGCGAAGTAGGTTGTTGTGGGATGTAATGAGGTACTTAAAAACTTGGTGATGGCTATCATTAATTAAAATATTTATAACCATGCTGTCTATCTTGTACATAAAAATAGCATATGCATTTTCAGGTAGCCCTCATAATGTTTTTGCTAAGAAACTTGCAGCATAACTCGCACTCATCTTCTGTTTGGTCTTTTAGAACACCTTTTAACATATCAAATGTAATCCTTCATGTGTTTTAGATTCATTGATGTCATATTCAGATCCGTTTGCGAGTCGCTGCTGGTGCTGTGGTGGCAATGTCAATTTGTTTGTCATGTCATAATAACCTTAAAAACATGGAAAATCTAAAATATGAATGTATAATTTACATTTTACAAGTTGCAAGTAACTTACAATTTTAGTGGATAGTAAAATTCTGTGGTTATACCATGGGCCATCGGCCACTGAACCATCTTTCCTCTAATATTTGCTCTAAATGTAGGAAATTATGAATATTTTCTTAATCTATTAATTAATGGATATACTCAGATGTATTCACATAAGAAAAACATCTTACTTAACACATGTTTATAAGTAAATAAACCTAATGAAGTATTTTATTATATATGTATAATACAATGAACAAGAATATTGGTGCATACTAACTTTGTTAGGATTAATACATCCCTAACTATCCTGTACTAGATTTCATCAACGGGCTTGGGCTATTCCCACAATTTTAGACTTTTTGAAATGACTATTTTTTGTTACATGTTTCGGTCAGTGAATTGTCTCAACTTCAAGATTTTCTAAATCTCCAAGAGAAGAGTCAAGTACTCACATGTTGATACTTTCTGCATAAGTGCTTTCACTATCGGCTGTGCTAACTCAAAGTTTTTGCATAAATTGCTTATTTTCTTGGTGACTACATATTTTTCGAAATCTGTGAATGTTAATTTCTTAAAAAATTTAAGTCTTCTAAGAAAGTTTTCTGGTTAAGACAGCTGCTCTTGTTGCCCTATCTTGAATATCCACCCTGTATAGTTTAATTTAATTAAGCAAAAGTATACCACGTTATATTATACCTTATAAATGTATGTAAATGGCTAGGGAACCGTTATAAAAGAACTTTGCCCAAATGTGCTACTCCATAAAGCAATTTTTGATACAGATTCGTGTGGCATTGTAGGCCTTTCCATATGGTCCTGGCAGTTATTTTTCTCTGGGCGCACATCCAATAGCGACTCTGTTTTAAGCCCGTTCGAACTGGAAAATGTTTTTTGGTGGTTATCCTTGCTTGGGTTGCCATCTGCAGTCTACTTTGTTTTATTGGTAGCAGTTCCGTTGCCAAGTCAATTGTCGGTGTATTTTTAATAAGTCTTTTGCCACAGTTGTCCTGAATTCCCCTGTGCGAGATATTGTTACTAATCGCCTTAAAAGTGATGAAATAGTTAAATATAGTGATAAATTAAATACAGAGAAACTGAAAAATATCTTCTATTTAATTTGTTTTGTTACAAAGTAATGCGGTTGCTATGATGTCACAGAGTAGAAGAAAAAAAAAAGTTAAAACAGCAAAGTGTGAGCGAGCCTTCAAAGGCGCTAAATTCAAAATTACATTTAACACTTTTCCTGAATTTAAGCCTTAAAAAAATGACAAATGTTGGTAGACCTACTAGTAACATTTTACAATTAATGAGTAGATAAAAACAGTTTACATACTAGGATTATGATTATTTCAGAATCATTAAGATAGAGATTTATATGAACACATTCCAAGTTTAGATCTAAAATAATTAAATTTATCTTTTGACAATGCTTTTTAAATATATCTGCATACTGATTATCACTACTAACAAACTTTAATGAAATTATCCTTTGATGATACTTTTCTTTCATAAAGTGATATTTGATGTCAATATGTTTACACTTTTTATGAAAGTTTACATTTTTGATGACACTAATAGCGCTTTGGTTATCCATGAGAAGATACATTGAATGTTGGTAATATTCATTAATATCATTTAAAAATTGTCTGATCCACATTGTCTCCTTAGTAGCAGCACAGGCTGCTATGAATTCGGCTTCTGTTGTAGATAGTGCGACTGTTTGTTGTCTTTGACTTGACCAAGTTACTGCTGCACTATTCTTAATAAACACATAACCAGTAACTGAACGACGGATGTCTAGATCATTAGCAAAATCTGCATCACTATATCCAGTGACCTCTGAGGGTTTTTTTTTTTTTTTTTTTTGGAAGGCCGAGTCTGCAGTCAACACCGAAGGAATCCTGCGAATGGGATACTGGATTCCTTCGGCTTTACGACTGCAGAGGCCTTTGAAATGGGAGGGGAAGAGTGGGAGGAAAGAGGATTGGGGCAGGGAGAGGATGGATGTGTTCACACTGTGGCGGTGGCAGTGATTTAGTTGGCTGTATTGCTGTTGGGATTGTAGTCTCTGATAGGTATAGTTGGTTCTGTTGTTGGCCACCGGCACAGTGCGAATTGTGATGTTCACAGTTTACAGGTTTGGGTGTTGCAGATGATTTGATCTTGTTTAGCAGGTATTCTTGGTACCGCATTTGACATTTATGGAAGCATCAAAGAGAATACTGTGAACATCAGTTACTTAAGTATTTCTAGCGGGAGGGTGAGTATATAAATTTAGGGATACGGTGTGCGAGGTACAAATTTTGTTGCATATTGTTTACATTAGCATGTTGATTTTTATCTAGTTGCATGAGGGCAGTAAATATCGATATATATTATATAAAGTTATGAATATTTACAGTTGTGAATCGCCAGATTAATCGTTTTATAATTTCAATTGCTTATGACTAAATGCTCATTAGGCGGTAAAGTAGTAAATTTTTTTTTTTTTTTTTTTTTTTTTCTTATATAATAAAGTTTTAATACAAAGTGAGAAAACATGGATTGTACATAGCATTACAAACAATGCCGGTATTATTATTGTGTTATGCATAGATGCATGACAACCAAGATTTCAGTGTAGAACCTATATTATGTTGTAAAAATTTGGATATTTACATAAAAGAGAAAAGTGAAGTAACTGTGGTTATGTTGTGTTATATTCTTTTAGTTTTGTCACCACCTCGTGCACGAGTATTCCGAGAGATTCAAGGCACTTCTTATTGTCAAGAAGGCTCGTGAGTTGGTACGGTTCGGTGTCGAGGTGGCGGCATAACTGTTCATGTTTGTATCTGGTGTGGGAGAAACGTGGGCACTGTTGAAGGAGATGTTCGAAGCATTGGACTGTATTTGCGTCGCATGGGCATCGGTCTGTTGTGGAGATTTTAAAGCGGTGGAGATATTTGCGGCAGTAGCCATGTCCTGTCAAAACTTGCGTCCACGAGAAGTCAATCTCTATGTTCTCTCTTAGCCTATTGATGACGTCGAGGCTAGGCAATAATTTCTTAGTGTGTTGAGCAGTTTCGCTGGCTAGGTAAAGTTCGTTGCTATTGAGGTAATTTTCTTGTCTGATATGATATTTAATGTGGCTTAGTGGGAACTGCGTATGTTGGTAGGCCCGGTGGGAGTGGGCAGCAGCCTTGGCGGCCACATCCGCCTCCTCATTGCCCTGAATGCCGATGTGCGCTTTGACCCAAACGAATTGGATTAGCCCGCCTTTCTTGGTTATGTCGTTGTGTATCTGGTGTATTTTAACAACAAAATGGTTTGTGCTGTTCATGTTGGCTATCTCCCGGGTGGCGCTCATGGAGTCTGTGTATATCGTGGTGTCCTGTATGTTGTTGGAGTGTATCCATAGGCAGGCCTGTGTGATGGCAAGCAGCTCAGCTTGGAAGACAGAGCACACATCGGACCTCTGAGGGTTGTTGAGTTTGGTAGTAGCACAATCCATATTCTTTTGTATCTTTCAAGTATTTGAAGATTCTTTTAACTGCATTCCTATGGGTTTGGTTGTAACAATTGAGAAATCGACTCACCAAACTGACTGCAAACATTATATCTGGTCAACTTACAATCGCTAAATGCATGAGTGAGCCTACTGCTTCTCTATATGGTATGTCCTTATCAGCTTCTCCATCTCCTTTATGCAATTTCATATGAGGATCAACTGGAACACTATTTGCATTAGCATTATACATACTGAATTTATTTAGCATTTGATCTGTATACTTAGTCTGGTGTATAAATATGCATTTATTAAATTGTTCTATCTGCATTCCTACAAAGTTTCCAGGTGTTGAAGAAAGTCTCGCTTGATTGTAGATTCAAGAAATATAGCATCCCTGCTTTTTATCACTTTTCTGGTGTTTGGTATTATAAATCTATAAACCCTTTGTGTGATCACAATAACCAATGGAAATCATTTTCTGTGCCTTTGGGTCCCATTTTTTGCGTTTCTCTTATGGTAAGTGTACCATAGCTTCACAACCAAATATACGCAGGTGTTTTACATTTGGTTTCTGACCGGACCACACTTCTTCTGGTGTTTTGAATGATAAGGATTTGGTTGGAGAACGGTTTATTACATAGGCAGCAGTGTGTACTGCATCTGCCCAAAATTGTTTTGGTAAATTGGCATTTAGGAGCATGCATTTTGCTCTTTCAATAAGACTCCTGTTCATGCGTTCTGCAGTACCATTTTGTTCAGGTGTGTATGGTGTGGTCGTTTGATGTATGATACCTGCACCTTTTAAGTAATCAGAGAAATTTTTGTTGACATATTCCAACCCATTATCTGTTCAGAGAATTTTTATGCGAGCATTAAGTTGATTTTCCACCACATGTCTAAATTCTTTAAATTTTTCTAGTACATCAGACTTTTTACAGAGAAAATATACATAAACTTTCTTTGAACAGTCATCTAGAAATGTTAGAAAGTATTTGGCACTTCCTAGAGTCTGTGTTTCCATAGGTCCACATATATTCGAGTGAACCAATTGAAGGGGAAACTTTGCTTTGTTGCCTTCACTTTTAAATGGCAGTCTTGTTAGTTTACCTTCCTTACATGTGACACATGACAGATTTTCTGATTTTGCTGAGAAAATTACATGGTCAGTGTTTTCAGGCAGTTTCTTTAAACTGTTAAAATTTAAGTGTCCCATTCTTTGGTGCCACAAATAGACATCTTGTTCTTCAACGTCGGTCATGCATGCATAGCCTCCTCCAGGCATATTTAGCCGGTACATGTTGTTGATTATGCTGGCTGTTGCTACTATCTGACTTTTACAGTTTATAATAACACAGCCTGTTTTGTCAAATTTGACTTGGCCACCACTTCGAATAATCTGACTCACAGATAGCAGATTAGTGGCAAGATCAGGAACACATAAAACATTTGTAAACAACACCTTGTTTTCTTTACCTTCATTGTCATAAACATCTAAGCTCACTTGCCCTGAGCATTGCACAGATAATACTTTGTTGTCCGCTACTCTTATATTCTTTGTTGAAGGAGTAGTCTTATTCTGGAGCAAACTATTGTGTTTGGTCATATGTGAGGATGCGCCTGCGTCCACATACCAAGCGTCATCTTGTGTAGATGATGCTATAAAAACTGCAGCATAAGATGAACTACTTGATTTTTGTATTGCATCTTTAGGTTTTGATTTGCATTCCGGACTCTTCTGACCATATTTATTACATGAGTAACATCGCGGTTGTTTAAATTGCTTCTTTATATTTCTTTTTTGAAATTTCTTGTTAACTGCAAATGCACTGGACTCATTATCAGTTTGTCTGACATCTTGCAATAGTTTTGCTTTTACAGAATCTGAAGTAATCTTCATGCCGGAGCTTTCTATAGCAATTATCATTGGTTTATATGATTCCGGAAGACCGGAGAGCAGCAATGAGCCAAGCCATTCATCGTCCACTTTGAAGCCAATGTTTCTGAGTTTATGAGCAGTATTTATTATTTTGCTTACGTATTCCTCTACGTTTTGACATCCAGTTAGCGACGTATTACAGAGATCACGCAGCAAGCCAACTCTGCGTGTCAGCCCAGAGTCATCAAATGCTGACGACAGTTTATCCCATACTTCTTTAGCAGTGCAAGCTTCTTGGATATGCACATAATTTGTTGGATCAACTGACAGTATTATTTTTTTACGTGCTTTAATATCTCGTTTTTCATCTAATACTTGTTCTGAGTCAGGTTTTACGCAGTCCCACAAATCTTCATGTTGTAAATAAGTTTTCATTGCAAACTGCCAAGTTGCATAGTTATCACGGCCGGTTAGCTTTTCAATTAATACCATATGATTATTTACTGCCATTATTAATGAATTTACTGAGTTGAAACACATATATTATAGTTGCAAAAGTCCAAGTCACGTTTTCTTCCTTTTTAGGTTATGTTATCAACAATATTTATGTATCACCGTTTTTACTTATTAATTTTGCACTGTTGTTGTTTCTGGGCTTATCTGGGCCCATAACCTGTTAAATTAAATACAGAGAAACTGAAAAATATCTTCTATTTAATTTGTTTTGTTACAAAGTAATGCGGTTGCTATGATGTCAAAGAGTAGAAGAAAAAAAAGTTAAAACGGCAAAGTGTGAGCGAGCCTTCAAAGGCGCTAAATTCAAAATTACATTTAACATATAGCCCAGTTAAACAAGCGCCGGAACACTTTTTTGTACCAAATTTAATTTTTTGAACGCTCCCAGGGCCTAGCATCAAAAACTGATTTTTCTGGTCCACACCTCCCATTGATTTGATGTAGCAGTCAGGACAACACTTGGCATGTATATCAGTCGGTTATATTTATGTATTGTACCTATTTGGAGATCATTGTATATCGATATCATGCTAACTAGGTTTGCATCTCGCCATACAATAATCGACAATTAGATACAGTAGATTGCCGTTACATCATATTTCTAATCGTATTTAAACGGTCTGGATCCAGGCAGTGGCGTAGCGTGGACTAATATAGACGTGGGCGAAGTCGCATCAGCGAGGCCCCACTTTTTTCCCAAGAATTACTCATTATATTTACCTTACCAAACATTCTTTGACACATACCTACCTATTAATGATAAAATGAAAAAATATAAATGTGCAGTGGGTGAATATTGCAAACATGTAGATTCGAAAAGGGTTTTAATTTGTTACTTGAGTGATCATTTTTTTATAAAGCCGCCAAATATCGTCCCTTTGTAAAGAAAATATTATGAGTAAGGTAATAAATAAAACATCAAAGTTAAGTTAGAATATTCTTTTATTATTTTAAATGATTAAAAATTGTGATTGTGACACGTCATAACCTAAAAAAATTACAATTAATTTGAATCTCAGTGATAAGAACAAATTTTGTCAAAAATATTGCGGCGGTAATTATGATCACTTACACAGAAATGAATGCAAAGAATTTTTGTCATCAGAAGTTAAAGGTTAGATTCTACGTATTCAGTGATAAATATGGTTGGATAAAGCAGTAATACGATTAAAACTATTTTGGTCAAATTTAGTTTCTAGATTTTGTATTTAAGACTTAGTTCTGCAAGGGACAAATTTAAACCAGTTAAATCAATATCAACATCTAAACCAGAATCATCTATATTATCGGATGGATATGAAATTGATAATTTATGAATTTGTTTTCGTAATTATAGTATTGTATTACCCAGGTCTTCACCACGGAACATAACCTCATAGCTAAGTTCGTTTTTATTTAATAGAAAAAAGTAATCGGGTGAGTGCCCATTATAAATATTGCAATTTGTTACAACGCCGCACATGCCAAGCAAAGCCAGCCATGCAGCCACGTGTTAAGCCAAGCCAAAGCCAAAGCCAAAGCCAAAGCCAAAGCCGCAGCCGCAGCCGCAGCC
The DNA here is from genome assembly GCF_014839805.1 of Manduca sexta. NCBI lineage: Eukaryota > Metazoa > Arthropoda > Insecta > Lepidoptera > Sphingidae > Manduca > Manduca sexta. Next base: position 3,030 of record NW_023595319.1, on the reverse strand, counting down.
ACAGCCAAAGCTAAAGCCATACCACGGAGGTTGAATGCCGCAACTTTCACTCGAGCCGGCCAGCGGTGTCAATATTGCTTATGGTCCGCCGTTGATTGTTCGTGACATGACGTCCAACTGTTAAATGACGGGTATAAAAACCCAAGGCATTAATTTCAATGGTCATTCAATTTTGTGCGCTAGTATAACGCGGAACGCTGTCCGAATAATAAAACATTATCTCTGAAGTAATTTGTATTTATAATTATCCCTTCTGTTTTACTCAGAAGTGGGATATGAAGCGTAATCGCCCTAACGGAATTGGCAATGGCGTTCGCCCCCCTGGCTGGGGCGAGCAGGAACAATATAGTACCAGCGAAGATGAAGAATACCCGCCACCAATAGCAAAAAAATTGCTGAAATATTTATTGAAAAGTGAAGTCGAAAAGGCGCTGTATGAACTCGATCAAGAGACCTTACCACTCAGATATTTCAAAGGCCATCATGCGGCGTCACTCATTCCAGAATTTGACCCTGATGGGGAAGATTACACGGTATCAGCGTGGTTAAAAAAATTGACCAATTGGGCGACATACACGGTTGGAACGACAAAATAAAAGCATTTCATCTGCAAGACAAACTTCGTGGCCAAGCCCGTAAATGGTACAACCGCCTAGATGAATATAACTATACCTGGGATGAATGGAAACAAATGCTAATAAGAGCTTTCCCTAAACATCGGGACTATAGTATTTTATTAGACGAAATGATGCAGAGAAAGAAGCTTCCGAACGAGACAATGACGAAATATTACCAAGATAAAATCGCCATGTGCTTCCGCTGTAACCTTTCTGATATAGCTAGTGTCTCGTGCATAATTAGGGGCCTACCAGTTTCATTACAACCAAACGCGCGTGCATTTCAATGCCAGCGTCCAGATGAACTATACGAGTACTTTCTTTGTGCCCTTGAGGATTATCGCTCGACTACTTTCGAAACATGTGTGCCAAACGAAGACACACAACAACCGTCGATCTTAGAAAAAGAGGTTATTAATCCTGAAATTGACCCCTGTCCACGCTGCAAGAACACAGGCCACATTTTACGAAATTGTACCGTACCTGATCAAAGGATTTGTTTTAAATGTGGTATACAGGGCCATATTGCCACCCGCTGTCCTGGCACTTCAGCTACACGTACCAAGCCTTCTACTGATTAGTGCAATATTACAACGATATTTACAAAATTTTAAGTTATGACGGCAAGTAAAGAAAACTTACCACTCGGTACCTCGATAATAAAAGTCCATGTGGTCGGAAACAACGAAAGAAATGTCTGCACGACGCCGTGTCTCTACGAACTGCGAGATATTTCATACTTGTTACCTGCTACTTCACTCCGGAGCAATGAGGACTACATGAAGATTGTCAAAACTGGGGATAAGATCAATTTCGAAGTCAGCGAAATTCTGATGCGAGCTGAAAAGTGTGACGAGTCATTAGCCAAGCCAGGCAAGCGCCTACAAATAGCAGTGCCAAGATTAATACAAAGTTATATATCTTATAATCGAGCCCCTATTTTATAACTAAAGTTGTCGGCAAGGACAGATACAAGATCGGGAGCATAAACGGTTTAGACGCTATAACAACTTTACAGGTCTTAGTTTCTGCAAACTCTGCAACCATATTACACCGCCGCAGCTCTTGTACCTGACAGTGCCAACAGCTCTGACGACCAACTAGACACTGAAAATTTGATTGATTTCTAGAAAGCTAATCGTATTCATGTGTCCCATTGCGGGAGCAATTGTTACAGGATGGCCGACTGTTACAACGCCGCACATGCCAAGCAAAGCCAGCCATGCAGCCACGTGTTAAGCCAAGCCAAAGCCAAAGCCAAAGCCTAAGCCGCAGCCGCAGCCACAGCCACAGCCAAAGCTAAAGCCATGCCACGGAGGTTGAATGCCGCAACTTTCACTCGAGCCGGCCAGCGGTGTCAATATTGCTTATGGTCCGCCGTTGATTGTTCGTGACATGACGTCCAACTGTTAAATGACGGGTATAAAAACCCAAGGCATTAATTTCAATGGTCATTCAATTTTGTGCGCTAGTATAACGCGGAACGCTGTCCGAATAATAAAACATTATCTCTGAAGTAATTTGTATTTATAATTATCCCTTCTGTTTTAAATTGGATGGTTAGTAAGGGAAACTACCAAATTAAATTAAGGTTTAGAAATGATCACAATAAAATTGGAGGGTAGTCAGACAAAAATTGCGAACAATGCACTAACGAATTATCATTAAGTTTTAGCACTTTAACACATGTTTGATCACTTCACTTAGAGAAAAAATTACTCACCTGTTCGCAATTAGTGGTGACCGGTCGCTTGCACAGTAGTAGACTGTGCAACCTGAGTGTGAAGAGTACCGAGTAGTAATTTGCAGATGCAAAAACCCACGTATAACTAAATTAGGTACCACTGCGGCGGTTAGGGCCACAGATAGGTAGTATTAGTGAGACCATTAAAAAACCCAGGGTTATTACGTGCTACGAGCTTTATTTTTACACCTCCGCGTTAACACTCGGCACTGGTTGCTGGTGTTATGCAACACGAGTCACGGGCCTGGGGATCTCCGATTCAGGCGAACGGCACGCACACGTGGCTGGCTCCGGCGGCAGCTCGTCGGGCAGATGGACGGCCACGTGGGTGAACAGGGATGTGCACGTGGTCGGGGTCAGCTCCCACAACGTTGATGATGTGCACGTGGTTGGCTTCGGCGGCAGCTCGCCGACAGTAGGTCGGGGTCAGCTCACCCGACGATGATGGTGCGCAGTTCGACGTGGTCGGGGGGCAACTCTCCCGTCCGTCTGCTACGGCTCACCGTGTAGGCACCGTGAACGCACCGCGAAACCTAGAATCAGAATCCATCAGGTCAGAATGCAAGCTAGGCTTATGTACATTACCTTACATTATACCGAACTCATATGTACATGGAAATATCTTCGGGGTGACAAGCAAAATCATTCCTCTCATAGATTTTGGCTAGT